>NC_067297.1:921114-1146114 GCF_020740795.1 Apus apus
CTGGGGCAGCCTGCAGACTCATGTAGAGGGGAACCAGAAACAAATGGGTATGGACATAAAAATATAAGACATCATCTGCATTTAATCTCCCACTACCATGCCTCACACCCCTGGACGAGAGCAGTTGAGACCTTCTCTGCTCAAAGCCACTCACATTCTTGGGTGAACTGGGACATCAACTGCACTTGGCCTTGCATCCCCTTGGGCACCCTGTGGTCCCCCTGATGCTTTGGAGCCTGAGGATGTAAGATGGTTGTGGTCCATCTATGTGCTATTGACTAAGGGCAGCAACAAGTGTGGCATGGCAGGGTGGTTGGTTATAAGGCTCATGGTGAATCTGTTCTTTTGTTCCCTAGTCTAAACAGACTGGGTGCTAAACTAACTGCTCCTCAGTCTCAAAAACATGGAATTTGGATCGTATCTGAAAAAAAGAAAGAAACCATGACCTGGGAGAAGGGCTTCACTGACCATTATCATGATCATGATAACAGGCTGACCCAGCTGGGAGGTGTCTATACCCATGGGGGGGAAACCACATCTTCCTCAGACTCCTCTATAGCCCTAAGATCAGTATCATTTCTTCTTCAGCCTTTCCTGGGAAGTAGAGCTCACCTGTTTATGTGACCATGCTGTGTATCAGTCTCCTGTCAACCACAAGGACAGTGAACAAAGCTGCTCAGTATCTGCCTTGTGCTGCAGATGTCAGCCCCACAGCCCTGCTTTCCAGATCCCCATGCACATCACTCTGTGCCTTGTCACAAGCAACTGACTGGGACACTGGGGCATCTGGAGAGCCTGAAGCTACATCAGCTAAAGCCCTTTGTGCCTGGAAGGTGTGTTTGTCTTTGGACTCCTCTGGATGGAGGCTGGTGGTGTTTCACTTGGCTGCCAGCTTGAGCAGCTCTCCATATTCAATGCATCCCACGCTCTATTTTATTACACTTCAAACCCACTTTGTTTGCAAAGGAGGAAAAGCTGTCAGAGGCCATTAATCCAAACAGAATTTAATCTCTCAAACAGCATTTACTCAGGCAGAGCTGCTAAATCTATATATTAAAAAACTGTTGACAATTAATTAAAATGCTTCTCTGCTAAAGTGTGAATGGGGCTGCTCTGCAGAGCACTGTCATGTGGATCCACATCCTCTCCCTGGGACACACACTTCTGCTGGGACTAGAGACAAAACAACCACCTTCTCCCTAGGCATTTCTGTGCTGGCAGCTCTGGTGCATCCTGGCAGCAGGATGACTGAAAGAACGGTCCTGGGAAGACAGAGCTGTGGATGATACAGAAAATTAAGAGAATCACAACTCATAAGCCTTAGATCGCAAGATTGAAGCTTGGAAAAGGTGAGACAGGAGCCCAGCAGCTTATCTGTCAGGTCTGGACAAGCCTTAGAGGTATTGCCCAGTCAGAGATGAGAACACATGACAGCCCTACAAGTGTGTGTGAGAACATGAAATAATGAGAAAATGACATTCCCAGCTGGTAAGAGTACATCTCCATGATTGTTCCATTGCCATCCCAAGGGTAATTTTTCCCACATTGGCCTGAGGTATGTGACATTTCTTTTAAGTCCAGGTCAGAACTACTTTTGTTTTGTAAGACAGAAGCAGCTATGGAATGATCATTGCCAGCACTGCTACTAATGATGGAATGCTGCTGTCCTACAGACCAAAGTCACAAAGATCAGACACACTACAAAGGTGAGGAACTGGGGCTGCAATGGCTGAAGCCATTGCACAGGCACAGGAGGACAAGAGTGTGACAGAGAGGACACAAAATGCTTCACCTCCTTTCCCTTGTGAAGAAGCCTGTTCCTTTCATACCTAGTGTGCTGTGGTGACTTCCAGGTACCAGTCAGGATGAGGCTAGAAGATAATACTCATGTCATCTGGTGTGTAGACATGGAAGCTGATGGCTGCCAAGTTCTAGTAACCTGCAGCTCTGTCTCTCTTGGTCGCATGGCTGGACACAGATTCCTGCCAGCACAAGTCCTACCTTTTCATGGTGTAATCTTCCCCCTGAGGACACCAAAGCCCCAGGGGCAAGACCTGCTCCTGTTTCTAATTTTTCTATTCTTGTGCAAGTTACTCAGATGGTTCAAATCACACTCTGGAATTTATGGGACAATATTTTTGGGAAATCGGGAACAAATTTCCTCTATTCCCACTGTCAGGAAGAGAAACAACCAGGTAGGAGGTCTCTCCTGGACTAAGAATCCTGTCCAAGCTTGTCCTGGGCCTCCGAGGTCTCTGCTTCAGCCACTGCCATTTTCTTCACTCTGATTTGTGTTGGTTATAGTGGTTTTCTTCCAAATTACTCCTCAATTAAAGCTGCTCTTCATTCTGCAAATGTACTGAGTGTTCAGGTCTGCTTTGGTACCTACTCCTTGGCTTCTTGCTGCTGGCACAGATGTTGTGTGATCTTAGAGGGCAGCAAGTCCAGGAGCCTCCTCCCTTGCTACCAACACGTAGCAAAGGGCTGAGTCAGGCGTGTCCACACCTACACAAGCTCTAGTTAAGGGACAAAAGCCTGAGCCCCACGGGTGCTGGCACTGGCAGCTTTGTTGGGCACGTGCTGCACACTGAGAGATGTCAAAGGCCATTGGAATATACGTGCATCAACTCCAGGCATCTCTGAACCATCACACTCAAGCCACACCTTGTGGTCTGACCAGCACAAGGAAACATCCAATCTCATCTCAGAAGGCAAGTTGCAATAATTATAACTGCAAAGTTGAAACTCTTTAGCTTACTGCAAAGCTTTTAAAGATCCGTCTTACAGTGGCTTTAGTGCACGCAGCCTCTGGAGGGTGAGGAATCCCTGGTGGAGGAATGCTGGCCAGAGACCACAACTAGCAACAAAGGTGAGAAACAGAAAATGTTGAAAGGAGATGAAGAAGCATTTCCCCCCAGGGCTGCTGTGGGGTGCAGCCTAGCAGAGCTAATCCACAGCAGGGAAAACCAGCTGCACCCTCCATCTGTTCAAGCACTGGCTTCAAGCTAGGGAAAGAAGAGCTGCTCTTGGTCCAGTTGGTTGCACCACAAGCAATGCTTCAAATACTGCTCCTTGACTCTGTATCTTTGTTAACAGGAGAGGCCTAGAACATTTGGGGCAGGATTATACCCTCACTGCCTGGAGCTGCTGCATGTGGGTGGAATAGGCACTGCCTGACTCCCCCACTCTCAGCTTTCCCCCCACACTTCCCATCTTCTGCCTCCATGGAGAAATAATGCAGGGGTGAGATACAGCCCAGTGTGTATCAGACTGTTCTCATGTCTACCCCTGTGGCCTCAGTGATTGTACAGTGACACAGTCTGGGCTGTGAGGTTGGCGTAGTCTAGCCCAGAGCTCCTCAAAGGTATCAAAGAGGAAAATAAAGGGGACTTTATGCCCCTTTGAGCCCAGCAGTATTTTGTCCCAGTATCTACTAAATAGCAGCTTAGGTCTCAAACTGAGTATTTCTATTTCTGCTATAACTTATTTTCTCTTCCTTCCTCTTCAATGGCTCTATTCTGTGGAGCTTTGAAGACTCGAAGGAGGGAGATGGGCACAGAGGATGACCCAGAGCAGTTCATGTCCCAGTTACCCGCACTTGGGCTTGTTTCTCAGCTGACAAAAGCAGCTGCATCATCTTGCCAGCAGTAATTGAAGCTCTGCTCTACAGAGGCATGAGCAACTGTCACGGCTGAGGACCTCAGCTGATCTCTGGGAGGAAGAGATCTCACACAAAGTGCTGCTAAGGGTAGATTTGTGAGTTCATTCCCCATTAGGAGCTGTAGTAGGAAGTGTTTTGGGTAGATGGGAGACCATGAAGTCATCATGTCTGAGCCTCTCTTCTGTTAAGCAAACCCATCCAGACTCCAGAGCCTCCCCAACACTTGCTGCCTTAAGAAGGCTGTAACAAGCCTTGAGGTACTTGAAAGGGGCTCCAGGAAAGCTGGGGAGGGGCTTTTCATCAGAGAAGACAGTGATAGGACAAGGGGTGAGGGTTTTAAACTGAGAGAGGGGAGATTGAGGTTAGATATTAGGAAGAAATTTTTCACTCTAAGGGTGGTGAGGAACTGGGATGGGTTGCCCAGGGAGGTTGTTGATGCCCCATCCCTGGAGGTTTTTAAGGCCAGGTTGGATGAGGTTTTGTGCAGCCTGGTCTGGTGGTTCCCTGCTCATGGCAGGGGGGTTGGAACTTGACGATCTTCAGGGTCCCTTCCAATCTTAATGATTCTATGATTACATTTATTGCCTTCTCTCTTGTTTGCAGAACCCTTGTGAGAACTGGAAATAGTGCTGCTTCCTTTTTGGAAGTTGGCCCTTCAGGTGGCAAATAGAGATTGATATTGTTCCCAGAGTTTGGGGGAAGCTGAAATGAAAACAGATTATTTTAATATTAGCAGCAATTTCAATTCATTAACACCTTTTCCTGCCAAAACATCTGTGCTGATTAATGCCAGACCAACACCATGGTTTGCAAGAGCAGCTGGAGAAAACAACCTTTGGAGTTTTATTGCAACAACATGACCAGCAGTACGGATGAGAGAACCTTCTTCTGGGGTCTATACAAATGCCAGTGGCACTGAATTTTGATTTTGGAAACAGAATAGTTTTCCCTAAAATCTCCCACAACTTGACCTTTACAGTCTAAAATATTTTCCTCATCACATTAAGCTTCTTCCAACTCTGTCTGTTTATAAACTTCACACAGCATAAGACAAATGACTTAAAGTTCATATTAATATGAAAAAGCTTTTTCAGGTTGGAGCTCTTTTCCATTTCTCTGATGCACTCACATGTCAGGCAGGATTGTTTCATTTAGAGGGATTTGTTTTTAAATGGGTGAGCACTCTGATTACTATTGAATAACATAACACAGAAAGCTTTCTGTGGCTGGGTGCTTTTCTAGCCTCCTGTCATTCAGGCTCAACCTTGTGTAGGAAAAAAAAAAAAAAAGAAGACAGGAAAAACCAGTGATTTGCTTCTGCAAACACTTATTATAAAATCCAGCTCAGGTTTTTGATGAGGCTTCCAGGCTTTTTCCTTCAGAAGTGCTGGGTTCACACTCGTATTCCCTTCCCTTCTTGAAGGGCTATTCCCACTATCTCTGAGTGGGAAAATCACTGTTTTTTCACAAGAGGACAAGTAAGCTCATTAGTATTTTTTGTTCCTAAAAAGATGAAGACGTGCCCTCTGCTTGGACTGAATCAAGCAGACACTGGCAGCCTGTCACCCAGCCAGCCTGGACACAAACACATTGCTGTGCTGTGGAGCCAGTGCAGGCAACAGGAGCCTGTGGTGAACCCCTGCTCACCTGCTCAGCAGCATCCTTGGGAGGGATTTTGGGAGGCACCAGCTGCAGGAGAGCTTGTGCTAAGTGAGAAGCTGGAGAAAACGAGCCTGAGGGGAGACCTTCTCACTCTGCAACTGCCTGAGAGGAGGTTGGGGGTGGAGGGGGGGTTGGTCTCTTCTCCCTAGTAACAAGAAACAGGAATGATTAAAAGGTCTTGAGTTGCACCAGGGGGGGCTTACATTAGATATTAGAATACATTTCTTCACTCAAAGGATAATTAAACACATAAAACACTGGAATGGGCTGCCCAGGGAGGTGGTTGAATCACCACCCCTGGAGATGTTTAGAAGACGTACGGATGTGGGTGTTTTCTGGTGGAGTGTGTGTGGTTGGTTGTGTTTGGGGTATTTTTTTTGTGTTGATGGTTGGACTCAGTGATCTCAGAGGTCCTTTCCAACCGTGACAATTCTGTGATTCTGTGATTGGAAAGATAGTTTAAGCACTGGACTTGGTAGAGTTAAGTTAATGGTTGGTAGAGTTAGGTTATGGTTGGACTTGATTGTCTTAAAGGTCTTTTCCAAACAGAATGATTCTGTGATTCTCCCAGGGAAGGAGATGCAAGAGGAGGTGAGCAGACTGCACAGTGTCAGGAAAGATGAAATATGGGCACTTTGCAGATCTGCAGCAGAGATGAGAAGCTGTGTTTTTTCAGGAAACACTCTGAGCCAAGTCCTTGAAACTTCAACTTGCCAGTTCTGTGCAACACGCGCCTTGCACAACGTAACCATCATTTCCAGTTTGTCCCCTGGACAGGTCTCCCCCACCAGATTTACCATTGATGGCTGACATCAGCAGAGCCCAATAGTGCCAAATACAAAACTTGCAGCAGTGCCAGAAACCCTTGTTCCCTGTCACATGGGCTTGTGAGATCCCTTTCCCACCTGGTTGTGACTTCTGCTGATGCACAGTCAGTGTAATTCTTCTTGGTCGGTGCCTGAGATCTTCTCAAACAACACAGATGACTCTGTGTCCTTATTGCCATATCTTGTCTGTCAAAATCTCATGTGTTCATGGGGGCTCCTGGAACACCCCTGGTGGTTACGCTGCTCTGTGCTACATGTATCTGCAGTGCCATTTTGTGTGATGGATGATCCAAGGACCACAGATCTTTTCATATTTTTCCGTCTGCCTTATCCATCCCTCTGTGCATCTGGAAGTCTCTAGTGGAGCTGCTATCAGATTCCAACCCCACAGCCACTGTGATTGCAGCTTTCTGTTGAACTAAATCACAGAATCACAGAATGCCAGGTTGGAAGGGACCTGAAAGATCATCTGATCCAACCTTTCTAGGTACTACTGTAGTTGATACGAGGTGGCTCAGCACCCGGTTGAGCTGAGACTAAAAACTGTCCAATGTGGGGGAATCCACCACTTCCCTAGGAGACTATTCCAATAGTTGACTGTCCTCATGATGAAAAATGTACCTCCTGTGTCCAATCAGAATCCCCGTGGGAGCAACTTGTGCCCATGACCCCTTGTCTGTTCCATGTGACCCCTTGAAACAGGGAGTTTCCATCCGCTTGGGAGCCACCCTTTAAGTACTGGAACATGGTCATAAGGTCTCCCCTAAGCCTTCTTTTTTCAAGGCTGAACAAACCCAGCTCTCTCAGTCTCTCCTCACATGGCAGGTCCTCCAGGCTTCTGATCATCCTTGTGGCCCTTCTCTGGACCCTCTCCATCCTTCTTGTAGAGTGGGAACCAGAACTGAGCACATCTTGGTGTCATCAACAAACTTCATCCCAACATCCAGATCACTTATGAAGATGTTAAACAGCATTGGGCCCAACATCAATCCCTGGGGACCCCACCTGTGACTGGTTTCCAGTTTGAGGAGTAACTACTTCCTATCACCCTCTGAGTAGGGTCTGCCAGCCAGTTCCCCATCCATCCCCATAGGCCACTTGTCCAGGCCATAAAGAGTTTCTCCAGGAGGAGGCTGTGGGGACTGTATCAAAAGTCATGGAGAAGTCCAGGTAGATGATGTCCACCTCTCATCCTGCATCATCCAAGCAGGTCACTTTGTTATAGAAGGTCATCAGGTTTCTCAAGCATGTTTTGCCCCTGGTAAATCCATGTTGGCATTTCCCTATCTTGTGCTTCAATTGGTTTGTGGCTGTTGGGTGAGGGTGTTGATGTCTGATCTAAGGTAGGTGTGTGTTGCTACTGGGTTAGATGGGCACTTCTGAGGATTTCACCTCTGTGTCTCCAGTGACTGCAGAGGGATCTTGGAAAACTACACACATGATTTTGCAGGGCAAAGAAAATGAGGTGAACTCCATTCAGGATGACAGTCACTAGTCTCTGTAGTCTGACTGTACTGAATACAGAGCAAGGAGACTCTCCAGCATTTTTCAGAGAGTACATAACTGCTTTTCCACTCTTTTCAGCCTGCCCTTGCACAGGGGGGTATGCATTTAAATCCAATGGACACTGCTGTGAACCAAAATGCATGCCCTAGCTTGGAGCATGGGGTGGCCTTGCAGTGTGAGAGCAGAGGTCTGTCTTCTCATTGTTACCTGTGAAGCAGAGATCAGTATAACATCTGCTGCCCCCAGGGACTTGGAAAGCTGGGTGTGCTGGTCTCTGCAGCAAAGCAGACCCTCTTGTTGTAGAGCTCCTCTTGCACAGCACCAGCCATGGAGAGCAGAAGAAGAGTAGACAGCTTGAACTGAGCATCAAGTTTGCTGAAGAACATGGGCTGATGTCACCATGGGCTATGCAACTGTCTCAGGCAGCTGCTTGCATGGAGTAGGAGACAAGGTCAGCGTTGCTATGACACTCACAGACATCCCAGTAAGTGACCACAGCTCGAGAAGGTGTTGTTGGAAAAAAGGAATACAGAGATGAGGAGGTTCACCTGGCTGATTGATATTGAATTTGTGAATCCTTTTTTGGTAGGTTTTTTTACTTGGTGGTGTCAGTGAGAGGAAGGAGCAGTGAGCAAGGTCCTACAAGCACAAAGGCTTGAGACCTTGGTGGAGTTCGATTCTGTAAAGAGGCTCCAGTTTTCCCAGCCTCTCGAGCAGTTTTGGGGATTGTTTGCTGCAGTCTCTGCACTTAACCCTTGTGCTGATCTTCCCTCCCAGCAGGAGCAGCCTCAGGTCTTGATTGTTGCCTGGTGTCTTTTTGTGTCCATGTCATCTTGTCCAGCAGCTTTTCACAAAACACTCCAATAGTTTGATGAGACATCTTGGGCATGAGCAGCCTCTCTTGTCAGGAACTTGATATGAGCAGACACATATCCTTGTTTTAGCCTTGACACCAACTTGCAGCAATACTCCACATCTATCTGCCATCCAGGAACTACTCCAGTTCCCTTCCTGACACACATGTTCAGAGTAGCTTTTCTGATGTCCCCTGGCAGACATGATCTTCTAAGGGAGACATCCTGCCTATGGCTGCCAAAGGAGCCTGAGGAAGTAACTTCATAAGGCTGGGAGAAATGGAGGCAGGAGTAGGAGCCAGGAAAGGAGGAGTTCTCTGTGGTAGGCTGAGGAAGCAGGAGCAGACACTGGGAGTGGGAGTTACAAGGAGGCAGTAGTCCAGGTCTAAAAGGAAAGGGCAGGAAAGGGCAAGGCAGCAGTGACAAAGGTGAGGTTTCAAGGTGCTGGGAAGCAGAGAAAAGGGTGAAAAGAAAATGAAAGTGGTGACACAGAGCACTTGTTTTAGAGCCCCTGCCCGGGAAGCAGTTCAAAGGAGCAGTTCCCCTCACTGCAAAATCAGGGCCAGACCTCCGGAAAAAGGCAGAGGGGCTGGAGCAAAGAACAAGCCCAGGCTCAGCTGCTGGGAGGCACAGTCAGGAGGGGCAGCAGAGGAGCTGCTGGCGGGGAAGCTGTGACCTGGGACAGTGTGGCTGCTGTCTGTGGAGCACTTGTATAACCAACTAAAATGGATCTTCTGGGAAGCAAAGTCAGGTGTGCTTATACATGATGCATTGAACAGTCCTTGGATAAGATGCAAACAGAGATTCAGGAGCACTAGAGCACCTCCCTTCCTAGAGGTTTCTCATCATCCAGGCCTGTTTCTTCATTCTTTCTCCAACACAATGACTCTCATTACACTTTTCTGGGCTCCCCAGTTCAGGAAGGATAAGTAACTACTGGAGAGAGTCCAGCACAGGCCACAGAGATGCTGAGGGGATGGAGCATCTGCCTGTGAGGAAAGGCTGGAAGAGCTGGGGCTGTTCAGCTGGAGGAGACTGAGGGGAGATCTCATCAATGCTGATAAATATCTAAAGGGGAGTGTCAGGGTGATGGAGCCAGTCTCTTTTCAGCAGTGCCCAGTGACAGGACAAGGGACAATGGGCACAAGCTGGAGCACAGGAGGTTCAAGTTAAACATAAGGAAAAACTTTTTCCTTTGAGGGAAACAGAGCCCTGGGACAGGCTGCCCAAGGACACTGTGGAGTCTCCATCCCTGGAGACATTCCAGACCCACCTGGAGGTGTTCCTGTGTGGTGGTCCTACTGTAGGTGATCCTGCTCTAGCAGGGGGTTGGACTAGGTGACCTTCAGAGGTCCTTTCTAATCCCAACTACCCTGTGACTCTGTGACTGTGATCAAGGCTCAGCTTTGGCATTTGGGACTAAAGTGTAGCCCCATTTCCATCTTCTTTGGATCCACCAGGTGAAAGAGAGATTAAACCCAGGTGTCCACCTGTGTAGCCTTAGGTTCTTTTGCAGAATATAGTTGTGCCTTTCCTTGCCTTCCCTCACTCATTGACCCGTAAAAGCAGCACTCAGAGTAGCTTCAGAGCATATCTGCCAAGGGGTGCCACCACAACGTTGCCAGGTTGCCTAATTCAAGAGTCCTAAATACGCTGGAAGGTGGAGACAGATGGTGAACACTCCATGCAGCTGTGATGAAAGCCTGTTGCTTTTTTTACCAACAGATTCAGGCACCTGTGTAATTTATCCATCCCAACAGCACTGGAAAAGCATGCTGAACAATTTTCCTTGGGTTGACCTCAGTTGTAGTAGTTGAACACAGAATTATTCTTTCTGCCTTTAAGGCTGCATCTGCAAAATCATTCCCAGGGTTTTTACATCCTTTGACATGAGCAAAGGTGTCTTTTCAAGGACCACTCATTCCTGGAAGCACTGGCACACAACAACCTCTTTTCCCAGTCTTGCAACCACTGTGTGAAGGCAGTGAACCTCCTAAACTTTAACTGCTGGAGTGTCCAGAAAGGTGTCATTAATTAGGAACTGCATTGATTACACCTTCTCTGAAGGCCACATGGAGCAAATAGTTTAAAACTAGCCATTAATTCATTCATTCATTTCAGCAGAGCTTGTGCTGTCCAAACATAGAGAAAAGACCAGATTGGTCCCATCTCTAGAGTTATCCAGCTAAGGTTCTAAGTGGTCTTGTGCTACTGTAATGTTGTTATTGCAGATGAAAACCAAGACTTCACACTTCACTGGGACTCCTTACGCAGCTGTGACTTCAGCTGTTGAGATTGCAGACATAATTTTTCATCTTAGAAAGACCAACACTATTTATTATTTTGGTGTGTGTTTAGGACTTTCTCATAGAAAAGTGTTTTTCTGGGAAAACTCCTGGTAGTGAACTCCATCATTCAGAATTTTATAGAGTGAAATGTCTCACAGGTGTGGAGAGGACAATGAAGATTCCTAAAATATGCTTTCTTCAGAAGTCTTCCCAAAAGTGCTAATGTAAATAACTCTGCCTGGGCCTGTGAGCTCATGTTGCACTGTAAGACATAGTCTTGCATTTTACATCTCCTGCTAAACATATTTCTCAAAAATAGAGCTTTCTCTAAATCTGTATTTTAGCTTTTTCTCTTCTGGGATTTATTTCCTCTTCTTTCAGTATCCAAATCAATGCATTCATTTCTTGGCTTTTCCAGATCCACACTGAAATACAAATAGACTTGGAAAATTAACTCTTTTATTATTATTATTTCCACCATTCCAGTTTAGAACAATTTGTCTTATTACCCAAGGATTAGTGACCCACATCCCCAGTCTCTTCCTTCTACAGTTCTCCTGGATTCTTGTTATTTTCCTGTATTTTCAGTTCTCTCTCTTCCACTTGTATTTGTTTTCCTGAACCAACACACAGGTGGTAGCTGGGTGTTTTAAGCAGATTGTGGAAACAGGTAAGGGCTGAATTTTGACTGTGTTTAGGGGTTTTCTCCTGAGCTGTTTCTCATTGTAACCTCTACTTCAGCTTGCTCAATTGCCTGATGCATTCTCCAATAAGCAGGAATGGGAGCCAAGAGACAGAGAAGTGAACAGACATCTCACATAAAACTCATTTCCTCAGGAAACAAGGCTAAAAGGTGAGGTTTTTCTCACTAGAAAAATCTATATCTAAGTTCATTGGCTTCACTACTGAATGAATTTGCTGATTGTGTGATATACTGGGGAGAGTGTCCTGTTCACCAGCTTTAAATAACTAAGTGTAGTCTTCATATGGGTCTTCATGTGTTGGTTTTGTGGTGTTTTGTTGTGGGGTTTTTTTCCAGCTTCTGAATGCCCTTGCTGTTTTATCTATAACCCTGGAAAAAACAAGTATGGAAATTACTACTGTCAACCTCCAGCATGGCACAGAAGCTTCCTCTGCCCCCAGTAAGGCTCAGTTTCTTGTACTGTGCTATGCAAGTAACAATCACTCTTGTTAAATGGTGTTGGGAGATATGAATTTACACTCTCAGGTTTATTAAATTTTCTTCTAAATGGGTTCTTACACTGTGATCAGCACAACCGTGTTCCGGTGCTATCCAATAATGCATTAAGCAGCTTGATTAACAGTCATTTGTTTACTCTCTCACCTGTGCAGAGGGAGAGGTGGGTACTTTGGAGTATATTATTTTTCAGAGAGACCTGCTTTAGTCAATAAATACACATGCTTGGTGGGACTCTAAGTCTTCCAAAGCCTTGAAATGGAAATTCCCTGTATTCTCCTTAAAGCCAGAAGACCAAAGTACCAGAAAGGCTTCCAGTCTGTAATGCCATTTTTTTATTCAAACACACAGTGCAAGGTAACTTTTGAAATAGAGAACCTTCAGCTCCACTGTGCAAGGCAGAATTTTAATAAAGAGACTTGAAAACAAATCTGTTCTTGTGTCATGCTGATAACTGGGGAAATGGGATCCCACCCCTGACTGGGAGGCAGAGACCCCATCAAGCTTCTTATTGACAGGGAAAAAGCCACTCAAACTTTGGCAGTACCTCTGGGAACCCATGTTCTCCAGCTCTTTTGCATGACTGCAGATGCTGGGGAAGAAGGAGGGGAGTAACACAGGGAGACAGAAATAAAAAGGAAACTATAAAATTGAAGAGTTGAGGATATACTGGCACAGGGGGACAGGCGATGCAGCCCGGGGGATAAGAAATGTGTTCCTGTGAGCAAGTTTATAAATAATATTAAATTCCTTAAGATATTTCCCCACAAGGGGTAAAAGAGAGGCACGGGAGCCACAGAGCTCTCCAAAGGAAATCCAGAGCTGTGACATCCTTACACCATCAGCACACACGCTTCTGCTGGAACCACGTGGCTGTGTTTGGGAAAAGCAGGAAGAACAATGAGATGATTTACATCAAACCTCAGAGTCCAACTGGCAGCTGAACATGGAAAGCTTTATTTATTTATTTATTTATTTGGCCTAAATCTTTCAGGCGTGACTGCCTGAAAGCAGGGGAGAGTGACTTATTCTTGCTGAGGATGTCTTCTGGCAGGTCCTGGAGTTAACTCTTTCTTCCCAGGACGAGGACCCCACTTGTGGGTCACAGCCAGCCCAAAGCTCATCTTGCCCAAAGGATTCTCCAAAGTGTTACCTCGTTCTTTCTCTTTGATATGGGCCTGTTGAAGGTTTGGGAGAGAGTTCAGAAGTGCCTCTCTCAAAAATACTCCCGCTGCTGAAGCCAAGGCTCTCTGAAAGTCCTCATGGACCAAAATTTCTCACATGCTCAAGCTAATATTCCCTCCATGCACATTACCTGGTCTTGCCAAAACATTCTCCCCTTTGTCCCATGGTTCTGGACCATTTGTTTGCCCATCTCAGCAGTGATTGTTCATCTGCTGTGGTGGGAGGATGCCTGATAAATCCAACTAAACTGGCCAGAGACAAAAAATCAAGTAGAAGAAGAACAGGGAATGGTTAGCCAACACCAGTTACAATTCTTCTCCCAGATCTTCTTGGATACAAGTGAATGTGGACATGAATGTAGAAAAAGCTCCAAACTCCCTGGTATTATAAGGAGGGAAAATACAAAATTATTACAAATGGCATTAAGCTTAAGAATTTTTTTAAATTCCCATGAAAAACCAAGATCTCTGAGCAGGATTTAATCAAGTCTTGGTTCTGTAAAATCAATCATAGGGAGAGGACACTCCAGACCAGCTACTTTCTTGGACCACTCTCTCATTACACAATGGGCTTGTTAGAGAACAAGGAGTCTAGAAGATTTATAACAGTTGTATTTCCTGATTCTTAACTTACTGTGCTCAGGAAGTCAGGAGGAAAGTTGTGCTGTGGAAGCTGGTGAAGCATTTCATCTTACAAGTACCAGTATTATTTCCCAGGATGACCTCCACTTGTCACACTGGGTTAGAGTAATTCTATTTTTATCTCTAGGATTTCAGTTCAGTTCATCTGTGCATTTGAAGTCTGATTGTAATTTTTTTCCCTTCTCTTTTTCTCCCAGGATGTGTATGATAAAATAATACAAAATCAGTATATCAAAAAGATGATGATACATAAACCAGCAGCCCATTCCACAAACAATAAAACCAGGTAAAATTCAATATACAGCATTTCCAAGTAATTTCAGCAGCAATTCCAAATTTATTGTCTTGTTTATTTATTCAGTTGATGTCTACAAATGTCACCACTCTCTTTTGCTGATGAATCTATCTCTCTCTAGCAATTTTATGTTTCTCTTCTCTGGAGACTTGCAGGGTCTCCAAAGGCCTGATGGCCCACAAGCAAAGTCAGTACTTAGCAGTGCAGGAGGTGCCACAAATTTCTCTCCCCACCAGATTGAGGCCTGTGCCAGATCTGGATCACCATGCAAGGTGCAGCACAGCACAATGTCATGATTCACCACGCCAGCTCTCTGACAGATGGGCAGGAGTCGGTGCTAAAACGTTTTGTAGGATTCGGTCCAGAAATCTGCAATCATAAAATGAACTATTCCCCTCCCTCCCTTCACATGGGAACAGACCCCAGGGAAGGGCTGGGTCAGGAAGGTGAGTTGTTTTCTCCTGACTGGTGGGCTTGGCAGCTGCACTGCAAAGCATGGACATGGCTGTGGCTGTTGGGATGTCAAGGGTCCAGGGTAATCACAGAACCATGAAGTGACAGTCACAGACTGGTTTGGGTTGGAAGGGACCTTAAAGACCATCCAGTCCCACACCCTGCCATGGGCAGGGACACTTCCCACCAGCCCAGGCTGCTCCAAGCCCCATCCAACCTGCCCTTCAACACTGCCAGGGATGGGGCAGCCACAGCTTCTCTGGGCAACCTGGGCCAGGGTCTCACCACCCTCACAGTGAAGAATTTCTTCCAATATCTCATCTAAATCTCCCCACTTTCGGCCTGAAACTGTTCCCCCTCCTCCCATCCCTCCCTGCCCTTGTCCCAAGTCCCTCCCCAGCTTTCCTGGAGCCCCTTCAGGCACTGGAAGCTGCTCTAAGGTCTCCCTGGAGCCTTCTCTTCTCCAGGCTGAACACCCCAACTCTCCCAGCCTGGCTCCAGAGCAGAGCTGCTCCAGCCCTTGGATCATCTTGGTGGACCTTATAGAATATAGGAATAAATAAAATACATGAGGGTTTTGAGAGTGAATCCCAAAAAGGTGGATGCTGTGCCTTACCCAGAGGGCTGGGGTAAGAGGCAGCAGGACTGCTCTTGATTCTCAGTAAATACCAGGGTTGGTGGGACGGATGCAACAAACTGCCTGTTTCTCTCCCCCAGTCATAAACCTGCAGGCAGTCCCTGTGGGTACCCCTGAGCCTGCACACACCACAGTTACAGCCCAGAAACTCTTCAATTTGCATCCTCCTAGATAAAAACATGGCAACTCAGCAGCTGATTCAGCTAGAAAGTCGTTCCCAATAAGTTATGAAAGGAGGACTGGGGACCTGCACTTTTCTCATTTCTACCCTTTCCATTTTTATTTTTTTTCCCTTTTTAATAAAACTGTGTTTATGATGGTGGATAAAACATTTCTGTCATCCTTACTAAAAGCTTTTACTACCAATCAAAAAGGAGTGGTGAATGGATAAACAGTATATCAAAGCACAGCTTGGAAACTGGGCATTTTAGCAAAGCAGCATTTATGAGAGCTGCTGATGATAGGAGATTACATTTTATATCAGAACATATTTAAATTTAGCTGGAATTAACCCTACATCTTCACTTTGAAATCTTACAAAGGCATCAAGGCTATTTGGTAGGTGTCTGAGCAAAGAAAGTTGCCATCAGTGGAAGGGAGAAGATAGAAAAAAATAGCTGAAGGGAGCAAATTTTAACTGAATCTTTCCTATGGAAACATGCTACAATTATTTGGACTGGATGAGAATTAGGAGCTGAGTTTTTTTCCTGTTATTTCTTCGTCTCTGGAAGATGAAAGGACAGTATTTCAGGAATCAGACAAGCTGCTTTTTTTGCTGTAATGAAAACACTTCATTTATTTAAGTATTTCTGTATATGCCAGGGGAATATCTTTCTGCATCTTGACATTTGGACACAGCCATGAGCTGAAAACAGTTGGTGCAAAACAGTTGGTTGTGCTCTACCCTGCAAAGAGTCACAGAAGCTCTAACGGGGAGGGAACTGATGGGGGGTTTTTAACACAAGGTTGAGAAATATTCCTGCAGAGCCAAAGTTGGAATGTCTACTGGTTCAGACACCCAGAAAAAACTGGACTGTTTATGAAACTTACAATTAAGACGGGAAAATAAGTAAGGGCTGGGCCTGAAATTCATGACCAATGCTTTGCAAAACATCCTCTACACAGAGGACTAATTCTTCAGTTATCCAAGTGATCCATGGGACAGCAATGTGCCCTGGTGGCCAAGAAGGCCAAGGGTATCTTGGGGTGCACCAGGAGGAGTGTCTCCAGCAGATCAAGGGAGGTTCCCCTCCCCCTCTACTCGGCCCTGCTGAGACCTCACTTGGAGAGTTATGTCCAGTTCTGGGCTCCCCAGTTCCAGAGGGACAGGGATCTACTGGAGAGAGTCCAAGGGAGGCTACAGGGATGATGAAGGGACTGGAACACCTGCCTGATGAGGAAAGGCTGAGAGACCTGGGGCTGTTCAGTCCAGAGAGGAGAAGACTCATCTAATTTATGTCTATCACACATGAGGGCTTCAAGAAGGCAGGACAAGCACTTGTCACTTGTGCCCTGAGACAGGACGAGGGGCAATGGATTCAAACTGGAGCCCAGGAAGTTCCACCTCAACACGAGGAAGAACTTCTTTCCTGTGAGGGTGACAGAGCCCTGGGACAGGCTGCCCAGAGAGGTTGTGGAGTCTCCTTCTCTGGAGACTTTCCAGACCTGTCTGGATGCCTTTCTGAGGGATCTGCCCTAGTTTTTTTGGGGGGGGTTTTTTGGTCCTGCTCTGGCAGGGGGGTCGGACTCGATGATCTTTGGTCGTCCTTTCCAATCCCTAATATTCTGTGAATCTGTGATTCAGCTTTTGCCCCATTCGAGTCCTGTGCACCTACGTAAGTAACTCCAATAAATCAATGTGTTTCCCATCACTCCTTGTACACTGCATTTTTGGCCAGGTTTCACCTGGAAATCTTCAGTAGAGGGGTTTCATCCAGTAGAGGGGTTTCTCCTCCTTCTGGGGTATCAGAGCCAGTCCATGAGTCATCTGCAAAGGACACTAGATTTGAAATTATTTGTGGCTCACTGATTTTTCCTGATCACTCACAAATCATCCCTCTTTCCTTTAGGTCAATAATCCTTTTAAGCCCTGATGGTTGTTCAGGGAGCAATTGGAGATGAAGTTCATTTCCCATCATCAGCTCTGGCGTTTTGTGAAAATTTCTGCTTTCACTGAAGAAGTACCGAGACCTGGGCTTGACCCTGGCAGGCAGTGCTTAGCTAAGAGGAACCAAAAGATTAACCTCACCCCCCTTTAATGACTCTGGGATTGTGTGCCTGGTAATTAAGCCCTGTGCTTGCTGCTGCCTCCGCAGCCCTGTCGCAGCCATTGGCACTGGCGTGAGCAGGAGCTTCTCTGCTCATCCCTTTGATGTGTTTTAGCTGCTGCAGGAAAGCTGGATGTGAGTCAGAGGGGCCACCTCCACATTCCTTCATTACACCACAGCCTTCATCAATAATTCATTCCCCTACTCCCATCCAAGGCACGGGTGAGTCTATTTGTAACTCAATAGTGTCCCAGTCAATAAGCACCGGTGGTTATATATTATTCTCCTTGCAAGGATGTACAAGCCTGTAACTACAGAAGGGAAACTTGGGAAGGAGGCAAAACAGGCTTAGCTGAAAAAATGCCTCCTCCCCAAGCAGCAGGATGGGCTGTGTGTGCCACAAGTGGATGCAGGAGAAAACCTCATCTGCTGCTCTGCCCTTGGACCATGCAGCCAGAAACAGGCATCCTCAAGTGAAGGGATGGAAAGCAAGGCCCTCCCCAGGCACCCGTGTGTCACAGCTCTTTGTTTTCAGTGAAACCCAAAAGCTTTCAGGAAGCTAAATATTTTACTCCTCAGATAATACTCTGTATATAATCAGTGAAGAACAGGGGTGTGCAAATCCCCAGCGCTACCCCTGCACCACCCAGGAGCAGACACAGAGAACGTGGAACTCACTGTTTGACAAATTCCAGTGACACTGAGTTCAGCTTCTCATACAAATAAGGGCTGAAAGATCCTGCACATGAGCAATTTAAATACACTAAGAAGCAAGTAGAGGGGTAGATAAACATAATTGTGCCACTGTTGTGATCCATTTGACCTGCAGAGAATAAGAAATCAGAGTTATTTTTTAATAAAAATATAATTCCTTCTGGCTTTGATTTTGCTACCTTCAAAACCTTGAGACAAATACTTTTGGCACTAAATTAAGCTACAAAGTCTTTCATTAAGCACCACCCATGGGAATGTGGAGATGTTCTTGGAGAGTGGAAGGGAGAAGCTTTGCTCTGTGGATGCAATAGAAACAGTAATGAAAATATAGAGAAATAAACCCAAGATATGTCATCCAGAAAACAGCAAAGACACTCTCAGTGGGTCTGAAAAGCAATCACAGACAAAGCATCACAAAACAAACCTGGTGTTACAACATTATGATGCAAAGACATTGTCTTCATTAAGTGAAATATATCTGCAGGTAAAGGAGGAAGAGAACATTGTAAAAAAAAAAAATCCACTGCAGCAGCAGCAGAACCAAAGATTTTGGTGAAAAAATTCAAGCCTAACTTGGCAGAAGGTCTAAACAACTGCTTCAACCACTAGAAAACATTGCTCAAGGGCTCAGGTAGGCACTGCAGTTTTCTAGGAAATTTCCCCAAATACCTGAAATATGCAAGAGAAAACTACCAGCTGTGAGACAGATGAAAAGGGGGGGGGAAAAGTGCAGTGGTTACAGCATGAGATAGAGCACCTGGGTGTCAGTGATGTGCTTAGTGACAGGATTCAAGCACTGAACGGGTAGGTTAGGTGATGGTTGGTGGATTTAGGTTATGGTTGGACTTGATGATCTTCAAGGTCCTTTCCAACCAGGATGATTCTGTGATTCTGTGATACACATCTGGTCTCCATGATGAGAATAATTCCCATAGGACTGGTGGCAGTGTGGAATATCCACACCCATCCTGCCTCACAAGGGCATAACACTGGGGATCGTGCTGTCTGGGTTTTCCTTGGAAAATTCTCAAAGCTTGGCAGAAAATCAAGGAAGTGGTGTTTTTTTTTTTCATTCTTCTGTCAGAGAAGAAGGAAAAAGTGAGTTTTGTTGCATGCCTTTCTGCAAACAGACTGAGTGGCACTTCTGAAAAGGGCCCTGTGTAATGAACCTAAGCACACACCAGAGGGAGGTTATTGTTTCATCAAAACCCTGGACTTGTGTGCCATTTGGTTTTCCTGCTGGTGGGGGGACTCGCCCCGTTGCAGGACACTTCCCAGCTAATGGAAGCTAGTTTCCCTATTACAGATAACAAAGAAACCTTTAATTTCAGTGTGGCTCCAGGGGAAGGTTTTGGTGTTGCTCTCAGTATTAGACTCTGCAGCCATTAGAAGCCCAGTGGAGTAGTTCTGACAAAGCACATTATGGAGAAAGTAGATATAGCACAAACAGAACTGAGGTTGACAGGGCAATTTTCACTCCTTTTCTTGTAATGCTCCTTTCTAATTATAGTCCCTGCTCTGTGGGCTTTTCTTCTTGATACTCAGAACTAGGAGCAGCTCCAGAAGAGGAGATGGAGTAATTTCTTTTTATTGTCTGGAATATTTTGTTTCTGAAGATTAATAATGGCCTGGTAGTCTCTGGTCTGTGCTACCAACCAGGACCACTGGCATCTTATGGGCTCTCAAAGTTCTGTCTTAGGCCACATTTAACACCATGAAGACAGTTGCTCTACCTACAGGTTTCTCCTGTTCATGCCTTCAGGCACTGTAACTATACACAGACCACCCCAAAGGGTCTGATCTTCCCTGTTCTTTAAGGAAGAAGAGTTAATGGAACTTTTAAATGTAGCTGGGGCTTGGGGCTTTTTTTACATAGTTATTGGAGTGTTTTCAGCTATACTCGAGAGAGCTGCAGCACATAAGGCCAAAGAGGTTCCTGTTTGACACTAAAAACAGATAACATGGGTGGGCCAAGAAGCAAAGCTGGTCAACAGACACTCCTGACCTAAGCAACTGGCCAAAACCACCTCAGCAGGGCCCAGGGCTGGGACTAGTTAGGTCTGTGAATTAAAGTGTCTTGCAATAATGCTCCACACCTCCCTCCTCCTCTCCTACTCCCATCCAGGAAGGCCACCAAAAATCAGCAAAAGTACTTGCAAACTGCACAATTCCACATCAGCTGAATCCACGTTCAGGGCTGAAGGCTGTTGTTTCCTAAGGGCTTGTTATTTTACAAGGCATCATAAGCATTTGTACATAATGGATCTCTTCCTCACTTACAAGACTATCAGGAAGACTTTAGCAGAAATTATAGTGGAGATCAAAGCAGGAGAGCTGCTCATTCTCAGATACTGTCTGCCTGGATCGTTCTGGTGTGCAGTGGGATTTATTTCTGGCTGCAAAGCTGTGGTGCATGATCCCCTGCAGCATGGAAGGAACTGCTGGAAAGCACAACCACAGCCCAAGCTGGGCCAGTTCTGGGCCAAATTCAGATCATAGTATCATTCTGGTTGGAAAAGACCTTCAGGATCATTGAGTCCAACCACTACCCTGACTCTGCAGCATCCACCACTAAACCCTGTCCCCTGGCACCACATCTGTCTGCTTAGATGTCTCCAGGGATGGTGGCTCAACCACCTCCTGGGACAGCCTGGATCACCCAGCCCAACTCCTGCCCCAGAACAGGACAACCCCAAAGTTCACACTATGTCCCTGAGGGTGCTGTCCAAGTGTTTCTTGACTATTGTCAGGTTCTGTGCCAGTCCTGCTTCCCTGGGGAGCCCCTGCCAGGGCTCCACCACCCTCTGGGTGAAGAATCTCTTCCTAATGTCCAACCTAAACCTCCCCCTGCACATCTTCCTATTGTTCCCTCAGGGCCTATCGTTGGTCACCAGAGGGAAGAGGTCAGTGCCTGCTCCTCCTTCCCTCGTGAGGAAGCAGGAGCTGCCATGAGGTTTCCCCTCAGTCTCCTCTTCTCCAGGCTGAACAGACCAAATCCCTTCAGCTGCTCCTCACACAGTTTCCCCTTTCAACCCTTCACCAACCTCATGGCTTCTTTGGACACTCATCTTGGCACAGATAAAACAGGACACAGCTCCTTGCACTAGACCCTCACCTCCAGCAGAGACCCTCACCTGCAGTGCCTTCCTGATCTGTGTGCCATTGCCATCCAGAGGATGGAAAGAAGAGTTGTCCACAACTTTTCCTTCTTTTTAAAAACTCCCTGCAGATGAAGAAGATAGAGAGCAGTGTGGAGAGCACAGGAGAAACCCTGAGCAGAGGAAATAACTCAGAGAAAGACCTCAAATGTGGAAATAGGAGAAAGCTGGGATCCTCAGGGGATGTGGAAAGGAACTATTGAGATCATGGTGACTTTTGAGACCCAGTAACCACACAACACCAAGGTCTGGTGGTATAGGGGTCATAGGGCCCACATTCTTTTCATGGCTCCTTATTGACAGCTCCTTTTGCAACCTGTCCACAGACATTCCTGGATCTGTGATTTCTCTCATAGCTTGTTCAGAGCAGCTAATTTTCAGCTGTACTGATCAGTCCCCAGGGAGAATTCCTGAGTCTAACCTACTTGTGATGTAAATACAGCATGGTAATGCTGGAAGAGGACTCAGGAGTCACTGGGGCTTGGTGTGGAGGAAGGATCAGTGATAGAAATGCATTGCAGTGTCCCCAGCTCCTGGGAATGGAGATTCATATTTTCTAGGTAGAAAAGGAACCTATAGATGGGAAAGAGTGATCTCTGACAGTGCCAGAAAGTGTGTCAGACTGTCTCTGTGGGATGGGTCTTTCCTTACAATAAGGGTTGTGGGGAAGCTCCGTCTAGAGGAGCTGAAGGTCAAGCAGCAGGAGGTGGGATAAAGATGGATGTGACCCACCTGGCTCTGGAGATGAGACCTGTTTCTCCTGTAGGTGGTCAAGATGGGCATGAGGGTCTGAGGAGGCAGGAGCCTTGCTCACATCTTCCCTGCAGGCAGACTGTCTCAGCTGAGCCTTGTACCTTCTTGCCCAACACCACAGCTAACATCTCTAGAGGAGTGACACACAGCAAATGCCTCCAAAAGAACGTGTCACCTGGGAATCACTCTGTTCCACACTGGGGTCATCTGAGCTGGACTCTGGGCTGGGGAGGAAAACACCTACTTCTGATACATGGAAGGAGACCCAGTGCAGACTTTTAGACAGTCCAGCAAGGGCTCCCAGGTGAGTCATCCCAATGGTGCAGGTGGTGGGAAAAGGGAGCTCTTAGCACCAAAATAGGACTGTCAACAACCCAAGAACCACTTGAAGCCGCTCAGATCAGGCCCAGTGTACAGTTTCAGGTGGGCTTCCATGGAGCATGTACTAAAAATTAACTGAACTTGCTGGGAATGTTCTTGTTGATGCAACCCTGACACTGGTTCTGCTCCTGGAGAAGCTACTCTGTCCCTAGGGCTGAACCCCCCTGCACCCAGCAGCATTCACAGCTCTTCTGCATCATGGTGCACATCATCAAGTAGAGGAAATAAAAAATTAACAGCCTTAATTTGTGTCTTCAGCATTCTGCATGATGCACAGGCTTCTCTGGATCCACCTGCCCTCGCTTGCCTGATAAATATTAGGAAAAAAAGCCAAACATCTCATCCAATAAATATGAAATGATAACTCTGTTTCCACTTTGCAGGGTTCAAAACAGACTTCATTGCTGTGCTCATCACATCTGCCACCTGATTTTTGCATCAACCTTAGCATGATTGTTGAACAAATATCAGAAAAAATCCTATTTTCTTCTTGAAAGTAGGATATGTATAGGCAAAAATTGTTGGTTTGTTACAAGAGAGCAAGCTGGAATAAAAAAGTCTGATAAAAATCTAAAAATAGTCCATTTTGATAGTGTTAGAAATTCCTTTCACCATTATTAAAATATATATTATTTTTTTTTCTTAACAGAAAGCTTTTCTTTGCAACACTTCAGTAGCCTCTGCTAGAAAAGAAAGAAAACCTTGGGGTTAGCACCTGCTTCTTTTTGCAGACTTGGACAGGATATTCCAACAGGACCAAGTTCAGCTGAGTTCCCAGCACAGGGGAGATAAAGATCCACCACTTAAGTCAGAGTGCTGCTTTTTGAGGTGCTGAAGAAGTTAATCTTTGGAGAGTGATGTTCATACCCAGGATCAAGGAACTGATTTGGCATCAGTACCCAGTGCTTGATAAGGTGGGGATGCCTAATAATATTCCTCCAATAAAGAAAGACAGAGGAATTAATTTGTGTTCTCTTGTTTGACCAGCAGTTGCTGCTGGCACCAAGCAAGCTGGCTTTGAAACTTGGAACTCTGCTGAAATTAGATGCCCCTGCAATTAACAGAGATTCAGCAATCAAAAGGAAAATCAGAATGGAGACAAGACATCCCAGGCTGTGGTTCAGAGGGTTGTGCAGAGTTGAGCTCTTTTCGCCCTGTTGGATCAGCAGGAAAGGAATGATCTTCTGAGCTGGATTGAAAGGCTGGTTGCCTTGACCAGCTGGTTGTGTCTCCAGCAGGCACCAGCAGCACAACTTGTGTGTTCTGCTCTCTTTTCATGGTGCTTTCGTTGGTCTGTTTCCCCAGCTCCACAGAAGCTGGTTGATGGTATTATTAAACATCCAGCAGGAGTGTGTCAACTTTGGAAAAAGAGGCAGGTGAATCAGGAAGCATTTAAGGATATTTTAAAGTAATATAGAAAGGGAATTAGAGATGCAAAGGCTCAGAACTTAATCTGGCCGTTAAGCAAAAAAGTGCTTTTATAAATATATTAATGACAAAAGGGGGGTCAGGGAAAATCTCCATTCCTTATTGGATGAGGGGGGAACATAGTTACAAAAGGCAAAGAAAAAGCTGAGGTACTTAACACCTTTTTTTGCCTCAGTCTTTAACAAAAAGACAGGTTATCCTCAGGGCAGCTGGGCTCCTGAGCTGGTAGTCAGGGCTGTGGAGCAGAACATCCCTCCTGTAATCCAGGAGGAAGTAATTGGTGACCTGCTGTGCCACTTAGATCCCAGCAAGTCTATGGGTCTGGATGGGGTTCATCCCAGGGTGCCAAGGGAGCTGATGAAAGAGCTGGCCAAGCTGCTCTCCATCATTTATCACTGGTCCTGGCTAACCAGGGAGGTCCCAGGTGACTGGAGGTTGGCCACTGTGACCCCATCCACAAGAAGGGCCAGAAGGGGTTCTGGGGAACTATAGGGCCTGTCAGCCTGACCTCAGTGCCTGGCAAGGTTATGGAGCAGATATCCTGGTTGCCATCAAGCAGCAGGTATAAGACAGCCAGGGAATCAGGCTCAGCCAACATGGGCTTAGGAAAGGAAGGTCCTGCCTGACCAATCTGATCTCCTTCTGTGACTGGGTGACCTGCCCAGTGGATGAGAGGAAGGCTGTGGATGTGGTGGACCTGGACTTCAGCAAAGCCTTTGACACAGTCTCCACAGCATCCTCCTGACGTGGCAGCCCATGGCTTGGGCAGGTGCTCCCTTGGCTGGGTCAAAAACTGGTTGGATGACCAGGCCCAGAGAGTGATGGCTCATGGAGCTGCACCCAGCTGGTGTCCAGTGACCAGTGGTGTCCCCAGGATCAGTACTGGACCCAGTCCTGTTCAACATCTTTATTGATGACCTGGATGTGGGGATTGAGCCCACCTTAAGTCCTCAGATGACACCCAGCTGGGGGGGGATGTTGATCTGCTGGAGGGTGGGAAGAAGCTGCAGAGGGACCTGGACAGGCTGGGTCGATGGGCCAAGACCAGTGGCATGAAATTCAACAGGAGCAAGTGCAGGGTCCTGCACTTTGGCCACAATGACCCTGCAGAGCTACAGGCTGGAGAGCAGCCCAGCAGAGGGAACTGGGAGCACTGGTTGACACCTGGTTGGACATGAGCCAGCAGTGTGCCCAGGTGGGGCATCCCAGTGGCATCCTGGCTTGTGCCAGGAATGGTGTGGCCAGCAGGAGCAGGGAGGTGATTCTCCCTGTGCTCAGCTCTGGGGGGGTCTCAGCTCCAGTCCTGGGGGCAGCTCTGGGCCCCTCACTGCAGGAAGGACCTGGAGGTGCTGGAGCAGGTCCAGGGGAGACAATGAGGATGGGGAAGGGACCAGAGGGAAAGTCTTACAGGGAGAGGCTGAGGGAGCTGGGGTTATTGAGCCTGGAGATGAGCAGACTCAGGGGGGACCTTCTCACTCTCTACAACCACCTGAGAGGATGTTGTGCTCAGGTGGGGTCGGGCTCTTCTCCCAGGCAACCAGTGACAGGATGAGAGGGCCTGGCCTGAAGACAGAAAAAAAACACTTCCATTACCCAGGAAGTTCTGTTGCTACCAAACTCTGCCAGGCAGTTTTCTGGGTTAGAGAGGCTTCTGAGGTTATAGAAACTGCATCATATATCTGCTTCTCTAGGCATCTACACCCTTTTGAAATTCTCTAACAGATGGAGGATGAAGCCCTGAATCAGTTGGCCCTGAGACAGCTAATTTCACAGGGTTCCTGTGGAAATTTGCAACTCTTGTTATTTGTAATAAAAAGCCTTGGGATATTCAAGGTCTTGGTCAACCCCTCCCTTGACTTTTTATGAGAAAATTGACAGAAAAAGACCAAATTCTATTATTTCATGCATCAGAATGATGCACGCTCCGTGTTGAACGTAGTGGATAAAAGTGCCCTCATTCAAGGGTAAATTTATTTCCTGACTAGCATCTGGCCACAGACTAATCTCTCCTGCAATTTGCCAGTTGCTGGCATGAGTGAGAAAGAGAATTATTGAGCTCTTTACCTGCTTGTGTCCAATTAGGCAAAGTTGCTGAAGGTAAAAACGAGGCACTAATGAAAGATGCAAATGCCTTCCTCTCCACTGGCTCTGCCTTGCCAAAGCTGAGAAGACATGTTGGCACCCAGATGAGTGGTAGATAACCACTGAGGTGACCTAAGGTCCCTCACTCCAGGACTTTATTTCCCTAAGCAAACACTTGAAGTACAAAAAGTAGAACAAGTGGAGCCCATAGCCACCTGTGATACCCTCCCTGCTTCTGGCAGTCAGCATCTGGGGAGAATAGAACAGAACTATTTCAGTTAGGAAGAACCTACAGCCATCATCTGTTCCAACTGCTTCACCAATTCAGGGCTGACCAAGGTAAAGCATGGTGTTAAGAGCATTGTCCAAATGCCTCTTGAACACTGACAGCCATGGGGCACCGACCACCACTCTAAGAAGCCTGTTCCAGTGTTTGACCAACCTCTCAGTAAATAAATGCTTCTAAATGTCCCATCTAAACGTCCCATGGAGCAGCTTTGAACCATTCCCATGTGTCCTACCACTGGATAGCAGGCAGAAGAGCTCAGCACCTCCTTCTCCACATCCCTCTCCTCAGGAAGCCCTAGAGAGCAATGAGGTCACCCCTCAGCCTTCTTTTCTCCAAACTAGAAAAACTCAAAGTTATAAGCCACTCCTCAAAGGACATTCCTTCCAGCCTTGTCACCACCTTTATTGTCCTCTGCCAGATGCATTCAAGGACTTTGACGTTTAAATTGTGGGGTCCAGAACTGCACACAGTGCTCAAGGTGAGGCCAGAACAATGGCGAGTACAGCAGGGCAGTCATCTCTTTTGACCAGCAGGTTATCCTGTGTTTGATGTCCCTCAAGATATGGTTTGTCCTCTATCTAGATCTCTCTGCAAGGCCTCCTGTCCCTCAAGAGAGCCAACGGCACTTCTCAGTTTGGTATCATCAGCAAACTTGCTGCTGGTGAATTCAACTCTTAAATCCAGATGATTGTTAAATATATTGTTTAGCTCTAGCCCTAGAACTGACTGGTGACCAGTGTTCAGCCAGATGTAGCTCCATTCTCTACAAACCTTTGAGCCCTGCTGTTCAGACAGTTATTCACCATCCCACAGCTGGAACAACTTGTCCAGAAGGATGTTGTGTGGGACTGTATCAAAAGCCTTCCTAAAATCCAGAAAAACTACATCCATGTCCTTCCCTTCATGTACTGGGTGAGGGACCTTATAGAAAGATATCATAGAATCACAGAAACACAGACTGGTTTGGTCAGAAAGGACCTTAAAAATAATCCAGTCCAACTACCTCCCATGGGCAGGGACACCTCCCCCCAGCCCAGGTTGCTCCAAGCCCCATCCAACCTGCCCTTCAACACTGCCAGGGATGGGGCAGCCACAGCTTCCCTGGGCAGCCTGGGCCAGGGTCTCACAGGAAAGAATTTCTTCCCAATGTCTGACCTAAATCTCCCCTCTTCCAGCTTAAAGCCATTCTCCCTCCTCACTGCCTGCCCCTATAAAAAGTCCCTCCTCCCTCCCCAGCTTTCCTGGAGCCCCTTCAGGCACTGGCAGGTGCTCTAAGGTCTCCCTGGAGCCTTCTCTTCTCCAGGCTGAACACCCCAACTCTCCCAGCCTGGCTCCAGAGCAGAGCTGCTCCAGCCCTTGGATCATCTTCATGGCCTCCTCTGGACTTGCTCCAGCATCTCTATGTCCTTCGTGTTTTGGGGACCCCAGAACTGCACCCAGCACTGCAGGGGGCTCTCACCTGCACGTGTCCTGTGTCTCAGGATGAGGAACACCAAGAGCTGAAACCTCCAGTGGCCCTGATCCAGCAAACTCCTGGAAGAAAAGTCAATGAAGACTATGAACAGGTAGGAATTCTCTATGCCAGGAGAGATTTTTCACTGTAAAATTACCTTCATATGCCTGCCCACTGGCTCCACTCTGGTCCACTCAGATCCACAGACCCATTATCCCTGCCCACTCATGGACAGGCAAGTCCTGGATCCCTGGGCACAGCCATGGAGCACCTTGAAATACAAGCAATAATTGCTCAGATGCTCAAACAAATGCTCCTCCAGGCATTACCCTGATGTCCCTCTTCAGTGTCCAGTTGTCCACAGGTTCATCAGCAATTTTTCCCCTCAAGGAAAGACCCCAGGAAAGAAAGAGGCTGAGGCTCAAGAAGCAAACACAGCTGCTGCTCAGTGGTGCAGGTATATTGCTAGTGTGAGTGTTTTATAACTTCCTTCTGAGCCTTGCTCCCTGTAATCAGATTATGAAACCTTAGAATCAAGTTAATGCAAACAAACAGATCATGCAGAAAGCAATAAAAATAAAATATCATAATAAAAAAGCTAAATAGAGAACATATTCAGTAAACAGAATGCTGTAAACAAACTAATGTGTCTCTCTACGACGACGTTCGGCGAGATGTGTAAGAGCCCCAAGAGATGGCAGGAAAACAGCTGCTCTCCTTGTGAGAGGTGAAGAGTGAGAGCAGGGACCTGACTGCAGAGCAGCTCCCTTGGCTCCAGGGTCACAGCAGGGACAGCTCTGCCCATGGAGCAGGCAAGTGGTTCCTCCTGGTGCCTGTGCTCCAGGTGTGCTCAGGCTCCTCTTCCAGGGAGGAAGAAAACAGAGCCCATCAACTAGGCTGCTCCTCTGCAGACACAGCGTGATGTGTGCTCAGCAAGAACAGGAGGGAATCTGCCATTGCTCCATCTCTTACAGGATTTCTGAGCTTGCTCTTCTCTTCTTCTTTTCCTCTTTAGAAAGGGTGTGGTTAGTCGGTCAAGAGAGGTTCTCCTCCCCCTCTATTCTGCATTGGTGAGGCCGCATCTGGAGTGTTGTGTCCAGTTCTGGGCCCCTCAGTTCAGGAAGGACAGGGAACTGCTGGAAAGAGTCCAGTGCAGAGCCACAAAGATGATGAAGGGAGTGGAACATCTCCCTGATGAGGAAAGGCTGAGGGAGCTGGGTCTCTTTAGTTTGGAGAAAAGGAGGCTGAGGGGTGACCTCATCAATGTTTACAAATATGTAAGGGGTGAGTGTCAGGGAGATGGAGTTAGGCTCTTCTCAGTGATGACCAGTGATAGGACAAGGGGTAATGGGTGTAAATTGGAGCATAGGAGGTTCAAGGTGAATATCCGAAAAAATTTTTTTACTGTAAGAGTGACAGAGCACTGGAACAGGCTGCCTAGAGAGGTTGTGGAGTCTCCTTCTCTGGAGACATTCAAAACCTGCCTGGACACGTTCCTGTGTGATATACTCTAGGTGACCCTGCTCTGGCGGGGGGGTTGGACTAGATGATCTTTTGAGGTCCCTTCCAACCCCTAGGATTCTATGATTCTATGATTCTATGATTCTATGATTCTATGATTCTATGAGCTATTCTATGAGCTACTTGGATGAGCCACACAGCTCAGTTAGGCACCAGTCCTGGTCTCTGCAGCTCTGATCACCAGCCTGGGCCAGGACACTATCAGAGCTGAGCTGGTCTGTGTAGATCCACTGGAGTTCCAGGTAGTTTCCTACTTCACTGACGGAATAGCTGGAGAGCAGCCCTGAGGAGAGGACTGGGGGGTGGCAGCAGATGAGAAGCTCAACGTGAGCAGCCAGTGTGTGCTGAAGCTCAGAGGGCCAACCAGATCCTGGGCTGCACCAAAAGAAGTGTGGCCAGCAGGGCCAGGGAGGGGATTCTGCCCCTCTGCTCTGCTCTGCTGAGCCTCCTGACACCCCTGAAGCCCAAGCAGTCCATGCTGCCTCAGCACACTCACTGACCTCTGGCTGTTTCCACTTCCCACAAAGCATTGATCTAGGAAAAGCCAAGCACAAAGGCAGCAGAAGAGGTCCCTCAGCCTTCCTGTTGCCTCAAGGCTGGTGAGTTCTTCTTAAGTGTTTCCTCATTGATCTTTGTCCAACCTGTACCTTCAAAACATTAATGGCAGATACATCATCTCCCCTGTTGGTTTATTAAAGTATCCTTAGGGTATATAAACGTCCTCTAACAATAAAACTGTTCCTTCCTTCACAGAGATACAAATGATAGTTCGTTTCCTAACACTAATGTATCTGAGGACCACCAAAAAGTCCAGCCTCAAGCTTATTTCAGGACCAGGTTAAGCCCATCCTTGCATGTTGTGCTACCCAGGCCCTTGACCATTCTTGATGGTTTCCTTTGGACTTTCTCTGGCTGATCCATATCTCCACAGTACATCTGTGGACTGGACTAACAACAGGATGTGATTCAAAACTCACTGGAGTCAGTAGGTATTTTCTGCTTACACTGAGTCAGCTGCTGTTTGCAGATTTCTATGAATGTTTAAGCATTTTCTGGTTCCTTTTTTATTTTTGGTACAAAGCTGTATATGAATCAAGGGATTCCTGTGATCACTGCTCTCCTACATCCACATGTAGAGGATCTGTGGATAAAAGAATGGAATGCTGCTAAAATACTGGATCCTGGGAAGGCCTTGTTCTCCACAGGGACAAAGCAGAGGAAAGATTTTAAGGTATATAAACAGCATTTCCCCAGGAGGAGATGAAGTGAAGGCAGGGAACTGAAAACTTCAACCATCTTGACTCTGCAAGAAGGAAGGAAGAGGCTGAGACCTGGATGATGATGCTGACTCACTGCCATGCCAGGAGCCTCCCACATCACCCACTGCCCATCACCACTTAAACCCTGATATTTAGGGCAGAGGAAACCATTCTTTTCCAGGGTTTGTTTTTTTTTTTTTTTCCAGGGTGATCAGACATTGGGATGGGCTGCCCAGGGCAGTTGTGGAGGCACCATCCCTGGAGGTGTTCAAGGAAAGGCTGGAGGTGGCACTTAGTGCCACGGTCTGGAGATGTGGTGGTGTTGGTCATGGGCTGGACTGGATGATCTTGAAGGTCTTTTCCAGCCTTGGTGATTCTGTGGTTCTGGAGTGCTCCACTCAGCTGTCCTTGCTGCAGGTCAAGGGCCACAGGCAGGTGGAAGAAATCGATAGGAAACAGGGAGCAGACCCACAAGTGCTCAGGGGATCAATGGGGACCTTCACCGGGGGCCTGTTTCCTCTCAGCAGGGAGGAAGCAGGCAGCAGAACGGGCAGGATCACAGGCAGCAGGGGTCAAGTGCAGCTTTGCTGGGAGGGTGCAGCAGGGCTGTGGTGCCAGGTATTTTTATAGAATCATAGAATGGTTGGAGTGGAAGGGACCTTAAAGATCACCCAGTCACACCCCCCTGCATGGGCAGGGACACCTCCCACCAGCCCAGGCTGCTCCAAGCCCCATCCAACCTGCCCTTCAACACTGCCAGGGATGGGGCAGCCACAGCTTCCCTGGGCAACTGGGGCCAGGGTCTCCCCACCCTCACAGCAAAGAATTTCTTCCTGATCTCTAACCTAAATCTCTCTTCTTCCAGTTTAAAACCATTCCCCCTTGTCCTCTCACTACAAGCCTTTGTAACAAGTCCCTCCCCAGCTTTTCTGTAGCCCCTTCAGATACTGGAAGGCTGCTTTGAGGTCCTCCCAGAGCTTTCTTTTCTCCAGGCTGAACAGCCCCAACTCCCTCAGCCTGTCCTCATGACAGAGCTGCTCCAGCCCTCAGATCATTTTCACAGCCTCATCTGGACATGTTCCAACAGGTCCACATCTTTCCTGTGTTGGGAGCTCCAGAGCTGGACACAGTACACCAAGTGAAGCCTCAAGAGGGGCAGAATCACCTCCCTTGGTCTGCTGGCCACACTTCTTTTGATACAGCCCAGGGTGAGGTTGGCCTGCTGGGCTGCAATTGCACATTGGTGGCTCATGCTCAGCTTTTGGTCCACTAGTACCCCCAGGTCTGTTTCCACAGGGCTGCTCTCAAGTGTTTCCTCCCCCAGCCTGTATTCATGTCTCAGGTTACCTCAGCCCAGGTGCAGGACCCTGCACTTGGCTTTGTTGAACCTCATGAGGTTCACCTGGGCCCACTTCTCCAGCCTGTCCAGGTCCTCTGGCATAGCAAGTCTTTTGCTGTGGTTCGATGCTTATCATTAAGAGGAGACATAAAAATAGGAAATTAACTTTTTTTAAAAACAAAAAATGCTGTGATTTTAAAAAAACTGGGGAGGGGTTTGTTATTTGTGTGGTTTGGGGTTTTTTGTAAGGGAAACCTGAAGACTAGGAGTAAAAAGAAGTTCTGTGTTATTTCATGTTGTGCTTTGCTTTCACTTTTCCTCCAGAAACCAAGAACTTAGAAACTGAGACTTATTCCTTGGAAAAGAGAAAAAGAAATAAAATACTTGTATTTTTCTGTGTGTTTTTCTCCACTTAAAAATTACAGAAGAAGTGGGGATGGGTGAGAACAAGAACAGAACAGATGGATGAACTGTTTCATAATTGGTTTCAAACCAGGAAAAGTCTTGAACTGGAAAAGGTGGTACCACATGACAGCAGAAAAAGAATTCAAATTATGAAAAAGATATTGTTCACTCCCACCTATAGCAATACCATCAAATAACTAGCAGTACTAAGTAATTACTAATAAGTAATATTAGCAATAAACTTATGAGTAATTACTAAAAAGTAGTAATACTATCAAAATAAGAAGCTTTTTAGAGTAAGGAAGATGCAGGTGTGTGGTTGGTTTTTTTTCACTGTTTATCAGGAAACTGTATTGGGTTAAAAGAACAGTTTTCTGGGAAATTTTTCATGCTGGAGAGGAAACAGACTTGGATAATTTTCTCCCATTTCTTCTCTAAGAAGGCTCAGAACTGAAAAGGAGGATGAGAAACACTTGGGTTTAGATCATTTCCCAGCTGGGTTCCCCACATGTCCAGAGGCAAAGGGTCTGCACCTGCAGCCAGGGACTGTATTTCAGGGTGAAGCAACAGGACTTGTGGTGGAGGATGAGGTCTCTGACCCCTTCAGTCCACCTTAGCATCTGCATATTATGGTCCCTTTGTTGTCCACAGAGACTCCTCAGTGGACAAAAGCCTGGAGTTGTCTGGTTTTTGCTGCAGTTGCACAAGAGGTTGATGGTGACTAGTTTGGACGTGGGTGTTCAGCCATGTCACCTGCCCGGCTGAAGAAGACTGCTCTTACCGTAGGTACCTTTGGGTAGATTGCAAAACTCTTCCTGTTGGCTGCTGTTGCTCTGCTCAAAACATCCCATCTTCTCCCATCTTCTGGGGCAGTGCAGGAAAAATAAGCAAACAATGCTCATGGATGTTTCTACTGTGAGAAGAGACCATCACAAGCACTGCTGCCCTTCCAGAGGCTGGCAGGGTAGGGATGATTAGAGCAGGGATGATTTGACCACCCTACCACCTGGGGGTGGCTACCACAAGCAATTTTTCTGATAGCCATATAACTAAATATGATCTGGCATTGTTGTAATTCTTTCCAGTGACGATGGGGCACATAGAATGATGGCAGATTTATTCAAAGGGAAACATTTCAACAACCACATTGTTGCTGCAGCAGTAGAAACAGGTCTTTTTATTATTATTTTTTTCCTATATATGTGGCTTTTGCTTAATAAGACCAATTTCTGTCTGCTACACTCAGAGCAAAATGTTGAAAAGACTATAGAGAAAGGAAGCTTGTGAAATATCAATCTGTGGAGTGGGTTTGTATGGCATTCTAAAGCTTTTAGTATTTCTAAAGGAAGATCACATTTCCGTTCAAGCAGTTTTTCCCAACAATGAAAATAATTTGCTACAAAAAATCAACCCCTTCTGAACTTTCTCTCTCAGCTCTGGAGTTCTGTGATGACAGGACTCAGTGCTGTTTTCAATTATCTCCCTTTGACAATGAAGCACAGCATTGTCCTTTATATCAAGGTTTTGACAAGAGCCTTCATGTTTTCATGCTGCAGCTGCAATTCCGGTGTTTGCATTCGCTCCTAATTTTTTAATAGACTCTTCCACCGAGCCCCTCTCAAAATGTAATGAATCTAATTTAAATTCAAACAAGTCAAAATGAGACTTTAAAGCCTTTTTTTTTTTTTCGCTGAAGGAATACAGCATCAAGAGGAATCTTTGAACACAAAGGTATCCCCAGGGAAGAAGATCGTTTTGGCAACAGATTGTGCCACGTTGAGAGGACAAGGCCTTGGGGATGTGACTGTGCTCTGCTTCTGCCTCTGCTGATAGGCATTGTGGAAATATCTGAAGCAAATGCCACCATTCTGATCTAGGAATTATCAACTGTATTTTACAAAGAAGGCCTATGAGTAAGGTAGAGCTGGATATTTTTGTCTCCTTTTCCTAGTTCCAGCTGAGTGAGTCATAAGCTGAGTCCACAGCTAACCTGGGGAGAGGTCATTCTGGGGAGAAATTCAAAATACCTTTGATTTCTGGTGCAGTCTTGTCACTGTAGCCTGAAAATCCTTGAAAAGCATTTACAAAGATGAGGCAGCAGACCTAATCCCAGTAATGGCAGACCCCAAAACAAGAGGGGCAACAGCCACAGACTGGGAGCTCCAGTTTGGACATCAGGAAAACCATCTTTACTAGGAGCCTGGTGCAGCACTGGGAGAGTGCTGCTGTGTGTGGAAGTGTCTCAGACCTTGAAGGTCTCCAAGAGCTGCTGTGCTATTTGGAAATAGTCCTGTTTAGAGTGAGAGGCTGGACTGGAGATCCCCAGTGATCCTTTCCAATCAACATTTCCATACTTCTACATCTGCCAAACCACTGACAGTGACAGCCTGAGAGAGCTCAGCTTAAAATAAGGGAGAAAATGTTACATCTGAGAAGTACAAGAAGGCTACATGAAGGTATGTGGGCCCTACCTATTGCAGAAGCACCAGGTCCATCCAAGGGCAAGTTTGGCTCTCAGATGGTTAGAGAAAGGCCATCTCTAAAGAGATCCACCAGTGCAAAGCAGGGATGAGCAATGTTTCTCAGGAAAACAGTATTCTGTAATTCAAGAGCTTTTGTTGGGCATCACTGAAGTGCAGGATGCAACCTGCTGTGACACTGTGTAGCTGAATGCCTTCTAAATCCCACCCATAAACATGTGTTTGGGCAGTGGAAGGCTGCCCGGCACTGAGAAACAGAGCAGCTTGCTCAGGAGAATCCCACAGGGTTGTGGAGGTGATGGAGGACAGGAGCTGGTCTGCCATTCAGCCCCCCACCTCTGTTGGACACGAATACCCCCCACGATCGTAGAATCATAGAATGTGTGGGGTTGGAAGGGACCTTTACAGGTCTTCTAGTCCAGCTCCCCCCTGCAGTGCACAGAGACCTTTTTAACTAGATCAGAGCCTCATCAACCTTGAATGTTTCCAAAGATGGGACCTCCACCACCTCTCTGGGCAGCCTGTTCCAGTGCTTCACCACCCTCATGGTAAAGGACTTCTTCCTAATGTCTCATCTAAATCTACCCTGCTCTAGTTTAAAGCCATTTCCCCCCACCCCCTCCCTCCCTGCCCTTGTCCCAAGACCCTCCCCAGCTTTCCTGGAGCCCCTTCAGGCCCTGGAAGGTGCTCTCAGGTCTCCCTGGAGCCTTCTCTTCTCCAGGCTGAACACCCCAACTCTCCCAGCCTGGCTCCAGAGCAGAGCTGCTCCAGCCCTCCCATCATCTCCATGGCCTCCTCTGGACTCTCTCCAACAGCTCTGTGTCCTTCCTGTCTTGGGGACCCCAGAACTGGCCCCTGAACTGCAGTGGGATCTCACCAGAGTGGAGCAGAGGGGGAGAATCAGCCTGTCTTCATAGCAGAGCTGCTGTAGCCCTTGTGTCACTTTTGTGACCTTTCCATGGACTAGTTCCAACAGGTCCATGACTCTCTTGTGTTGAGGGCTCCAGAGCTTGACACAGTACTCCAGATGGGGTCTTACAAGAATGGCAGAGCCCAAACATGGACCACTAATTAGAAGATATTTTTTGCCCTTTTTAATTTTGCTAGGTTAATTTCCTGATAGGAGCTAATTTTCTCTGGGTAACCGAAGGAGATTGATGTGGAAGACTGGAGACTTCTGCTTGGCCACACAGACCATAGCATGGTCCTCCTTTGCCCTGTCCTTGGGCATGTGCTGATCATGACATATCATGTTACCAGGAACTGCTATCAGAAAGGGATTCCAGTTGCTCCACACTGCACACATGATGTGGTGATGGTGACATCCCCGGTGATGGCGAGGATGACAGGTACACCTGGCCATGCCAGCACTCTGCAGCATGTTTCTTCTAGAGGCTGAGACAAGCCCTGTTGTGGGCAGAGACAAGGTGTTTCTGAGTACTCTTGAGGCACTTTGCAGTTAAAAAAAAAGGTGCTTTGTTATGAAATGTGAAGTCCTGTAGGACTTGAGACTTCTCACCAAACATGCTGGCTGTGCAAAAACGGTTTCTCAGCTGTCTCATTCCTGTGCTCTGTGCACACACAGCTTGCCCAAGTCCTTGTTCCTCTCCTTGCTCATTCCATCTTTAGGGTATCTCTGTCTTTGGGAGCATTTCTGTTAATTCATGCTTCATAATTGTCACCTTAAGATACAGATGGACAGCAGAGAGAGAACTGGATCACTGCGCTGAGGGCTGACAGCATCTAGTGCCTCCCAGATAGCAAGAACTTCACCATCATAGCAGGAGCAAAGCCCTAGCTGTCTGCTGAAGGCTGAATGCCCATGCCTCACACAAGGAAATCGTCTCCATTGTCCTTGTCAGGAAAAAGGCCTGAAACTTCCTGCTTCCTTGCTTGTTTATCCTCCTAATGAGCTTTGTTCTGTAAGGAACGTCAAAATGATCAGCTTCCACCAAAGTCTTCAGCAGAAAAAGTTGACTTTTCTAATGAAGCAATTATAGAAATGGGCTGTTTTCAGTCACAAAGTGCTGATGAGAACAACAAAAAAAATTTTGCCAATAATTATCACATTGAGGCTTGCCATGTTATGATTGAAATCCTCCACACTCCAAAGAAAAGGGTTAGTTGGGTGTGTTGCAATTTGGCCATAGAAAAAAAAAAATGAAAATATTGTCTGTTAAATGGTTACCTGAAAAAAATTTAATGAGCTCTGGTTATCTATTTGGGGTCTATAAACCACAGTGAGGTAGTTGTGGTCCATTCAGTAGCAAAATCGTGACAACACATTAAGAGGGAGCAGAAATAATTGAGGTCTGTAGGGGCTGAATGCAAGGAATGATTAAAAGAGATATTTATGCATAATGACTTGAGATGGAACATAATAAGTTTCTTGGAGGGTATATGTAACAAAAAGATGGGATTTGTTTTGTGTTGCACACTGGGGCATAATTAGAAGTAATAGGATTATATTTATGCATGGGAAAATAATCTGATTATCAGGAATGTAGCTGTGACAAAGAAGTTGTCTCTGCAAAGGGTTAATTGGTGCTTACAAGCTGCAGCATCTTCCTTCCAGGCATGTTCCTGCCTCAGTGGCTCCAGGACTGGGGCATTTCCAGCAGGTTGCCACAGGCTTTCTGTGGTAGAACCCTTTGGGTAGAGCTGCCCAAGAAGTCTTTGCCAGGGTGGTTTACATTAGTCTTTTTTCTTAGGATCATAATTGTTTCAGTGCAGAGGGGGTGTTTCCTCCACAGTCCTCCAGTGACCACAGTTTCCTCAGAAGGGGATATCCCAGGAATGGAGCCAGGCAAAGGAAAAGCAGAGGTGCAGGTCTCCCTCAGAGGAAGCAGGGGCAGAGAGCTGGTGAGGCTGCAGAGTTTGGTGGGAGGGGGAGGACCTGGTGAAATGAATCCATAACTCAAGACACATGACGTGTTTCTAGAAGGAGGTGGATCAAAACTGTTTCTCCTACTGAAAGACCTTGTGGAAGAGGGTAAAGCAGTTGAAACTAAATGTAATGGTCTCCTTAAAGTGCTGAGTGATATTTATTTGCCCAAGAACCATGTTCCTACTGAAAGCCATGATTATTTCCAAGACTACAGGCAAGATCCAGATGAAGGGATATCTGGATCTATAACCAGCCTGAAAGGCTTCACTTCCAGGCACATGTCCAGCCTGACAGCAGAGCAAGAGTGTTCAGAGCATTGACTGTTGAGGGGGGGAGTGCATGCCTTAGCAGTGAGAATGCAACAAATTGCCCAGTGCAGCTAAGAGGAAATAAAAGTGGCCATTTTGTGTAAGTAGGAAAAGAAAAATGTGTCCCTTAGTTTTGTACATCAGGTCGAGCTCCAGCTGACAGGCTGATGTGGGCACAGTATCCTGTCATCCTGTCTCCCCTGGGCTGCTGGTACATTCATTGCCAGGGGACCTGCCCCTCATACCTGGAAGAAAACCTTTCCTTGCACCCTGCCCTGGTGACCAGAGCTGAGAGGTGTTCGTGGAACCCAGTGCCTGCCCCCTGCCTGGCTTTTGTAGCCCACTAAGCCCTCTGCCAGCAGAGCCCCCTTTGCCATATTGAATGAATTCTCTCCATGATTCTTTACCCAAGAAAACACCACCCCAGGTCAGCTGTCTTCCATAATTACATCACCTCCCTGTCCTCCTCCTAACGAGCCAAACAGATTGAGCTCTGAAATCATTCATTGTAAGGCCATTTGTTCTTTGAATCACTGTGTTTCCTACAATCTTCCCCATCTTTTTACAGACTTACAGAAGGTCAGAGCTGGAACTGAGGTGTGTGGCAAGACCCCTTCTCTCACTGGCGGATGCACAAGAGCTGTCATGACACTTGTGTTGCAACATGAATGCACTAAATTAATAGTAATAGCACTAATAATCTGACTAATTGGAATGAGTGCATTTTCAGCTCACAGGTATCAACAGGGACGATGTAAAACAAAATGAGGATGCCCACTGAAGAACTTCTTTAAGTCCAGGAATAGGCAGGTACAAAGTTTGGATGCTCAGAGATGGCTACATTTCCAGCAGGCAGCCTTGCTGTAAGGAACAAGCAGCAATAACAAAAAGGCTGAAAAGGAACAAAATAAGTTTTCAATGCCAAGATGCATGCAGTACAGCTGAGATGCTACTGAGCTGCTTCCCACAGAAACCACATTAGAATTTGTAATCATAAATGATGCCTAAGTGAGAGACAGTTACCAATTTTCTTTATCTTTCAATCTCACATGTTTCTTCATGGTGAGGATGTCCCGTATTTTACTGAATCAATATCCCAGAGTGGGGAGTATAGATTTTGCTGGCTTCAAGCAATAAGAGTCTAGAAGCAATCAGAAGAAAACAAACAGGGGGATTTACCTTCTCTTGTGGGGATTAATTTTTAACTCCTAGCAGCATGTTGGATACATTCTGTTGAATGTTGTGAGTAATATTTTTTGATCTATTGTTTCACCTTCTCTAAGGCATATTTTATTTCAGAACAATCTTCTTTTGATGTTTTCGAGGTCCTCCTGGCAGATTTTGGAGATGAATCACATCTTTGTCTTACTATTCCCTTTCGAGACAAAAAAAACCCACCCAAAACAAACCCAAACTTTCTTGGGTGAAGTACAATCATGTGAATTTGGGGCTGGTATTTAAGTCATTGACACACTGGAGAGAAGTTCTTCAGTATCGTGCCCCAATATTAGCATTTTGGGATATAAAATTACACTTTCAGTTCCTCTGTCTTGGAGGAGTGTTAGTGACAATTTTACTCCCCTTTTTAATACATTTAACCTCTTTTGCCCCCAGTGTCACACGTCTCCAAATCCAGCCTTTGCTAGCCAGCTTTCAGGGAGAGATTAATAATGTGAGATTTCAGTAATACCCTGAGTGCCACCAGTATATTACTACAAGAGCAGAGAAACCCACACAAAGAAATTTTGGGACCTATTCAACCATTTCTTCCAGGGATTCAGCAACCATGGCCAGATCCTGAAGGACATCTTTTGGATTTCCCACAGATTCTTCCACCACCCAACACCCAATACCAACTGCCTCTAAACCAAACCTGCAAAACTAATTCCACTACAGAGCTTGTCTCCTCAACACTGAACATTTGCTCCTACTTAAAACCCAAATAAATGAAAAAAGGGAATGATGAAGAATCAATGTAAGAGTGCCATCTGGTGACATCTGTCATCACCTTATCTCACAACCAGCTTCTCTGCAGTGCTGAGTGAAAAAATTTAGGGACAAGATCTGTGACACCACAGGAGCTTCACAAAACTGTTCCATTTTCTCCACAAAACTTATGGAGGTAGATCAAAATTGGTTGCTGAGGGCTAAGCTCTTTAAAAATCCAGCCCCAAATGTGTAAGCACAGGTGCAAAGTGTCTGTGTAATATTCCTGGTCATGCATGCAAATTGACTAATTTTCCTTGCTAATGGCTAATTAGGTACATTGGACATGGAACTGGGATAACTGTGCACACAAATTAAGCCTGCACTTCTGTGCTGGAGTGGTCTAAAAAGCTGTCTTTGGTTCTCTTACCCTAATTTATTTAGATATTAACATCTTGTATTTGTGCAAATGCCTGTCATGCTTGAATGTTTTGAAATGCAATCATGACAATTTGAACATGACCTAATGTCATACTCTGACACAGAAATGGCCCTTCTTGTCCAAAAGAAGTTAATTTCCATCATGGCCCAATTTAATCTGGTTCTCTACTGGGAATCTGCTCTGCTTAAGAAAGTAGAACTCCTGTATATATTTCCTGGAGAAGTTGCTTGGAGCCATCTATTTGTTGCAGATCTTTTCACATGGTGCCCACCTATAGAGACAGTACCAGCCCAGGATTCTTATTTAAAGAGGCCCTGAGAGGGGCTTTGGTTCTGTTTGCAGGGCTGGAACTTCACTAGAGCTGCTAAGGTTTGAGAGACCTAGTGACTGTTCTGCTGGAAACTGACTAGTACCTGTAAGGAACAGTCTCACTTTTTAGGGGTAAATAATAAAACCCTGCAGGAAAACTGGAAATTTTAAACCAGGTTCAGTGAACTAATTTTTTGGGAGACAGCTTTTGTCCTTTATATATTTCTGCTGCTTAAGAAAGCTGGCACAGAGCACACGGAGCTCTGCTCCCTGGCATGGCTTTGGTGTGGGCCAAATGACACTGGCCCAAACCAGCGGCTGACATGGTTTGGGAGTAGGAATAGTCCAAGGAGTGTTCCCGGAAGGATTTCAGCATGCAACCACTCAGTTCAGGAGGGCAGGAGAAAGGAACAGCTCTTCCATTCTGGCTCAGACTGGCTGCATGCTGGGATACTTGCAATGATCATCTGGAGCCACAGCAGACGAGGAGCTCTGCTGGGAACCCACTTCAGGTTGCTGCCTTCTGGCTCAAGTGATCTGGGGCTTCAGGCAGGTCGTTCAAAGTGTCACAACCCTTAAAGTACAGGGGGATTAAAGGTTCCAAAGGCACAACTCACAGTCCCTAGACAGTCAATAAATGAAAGAAAAACCTGGATCAAGCTGGCAAATAACCCTGTGGCAAGCTGAGGAGCAAGCTCCCATGAACCACAAGTACCCACCAAGCATGGGTGTGCATCTGATCTGGAGCTCCACCACCCAAACCAGGGTAACCTGTCAGTACTCCTGATGTAGAAGGCAACACCCACTTGAAAATCAGCTTCCCAAGGAAATTGGTTCACTCATTTCAAAACAAAGCCCATGGACGAGGAGGTGGTTTAGCAAGGCTTAGCACACCTCCCTTTTCCTGCACATTCATCCCAGCTCCAGTGGACAAGTTATGCCTCCTCCTTGCTGCACTGTCATATTCAGGACTGCAAAGAGGTTTGATGGAGAAGCATGATACAACCCATTTTATCCACATTCTGTCAGATTTTTAGGCAAGTCAGCAACTCTGTGCATTGCAGCAAACTCAGTTCCCTCCAAACCCCACCAGGGTCATTGCTGCTGGATGCAGGAGGGCCCCACTCTCATTAGCCATCGGTGCTGACCTGCAAGATCCAGAGGGTCCTTCCACTGTCTCCCCTTCTGCCAGGCTCACACACACCAGTCTGGTCAAGTCTCTCTCCCAGAACAAGCTGCTCCCAGGCAGGGAAACAAGCAGGGATTTCTATCAGGCACCACTTTTCTGATAAAAGCAGCAGCAAAGAAACCCACTGCCATGATTTTCTGTGGCTTCATCTCTAACACCCCAACTTCAGTTTTTCACTGTTGGCATCACTCACCTGCCATTTACCACACAGAATCATGACAGAGATCTTGACTGTTATCTCTGGGCCTTTTCCTCTGGACAAATTCAGCCTTTTTATCACTAAGTTTTGCTAATGATGACGTACAATGTGGCTTACCATCCTAAATGGATTTCTGTCATTCCAGAACATTTAAGACACAGGGATCTGCAAAATATGACCTCAATTTAAGTCCACCATTTTCTCCTCCTGGAATTGATCAGCTGGAATAAATATTATAACCCAGGCCAGGGAAACTGGCTGAGAGAGTGGATAGCAGCACAGGTAGCTGGAGTGCAAGGAATGCTGCCAGAAATCCTAACTCTGCGACAGGAAGTGTGAAAAATCCAGTTGGTTTTCCCAGAGGTCCAGAAAGGACCCTGAACAGTGGCTAGCAGAAAGTCTACCTCTTTATTTTTCTTTCAGTTTAAGAGGAAATTTCATGTTTGGCCTGAGAAATGACACTGGCAGAACATTCAGTGAAATGAATCCTTTCCAGGAGCAGAAAAAGCTGCACGTAGTGAACTAGTGCCACCCCAGCCCCTCAGAAAAAAAAAATAGATCCATGTTGGCTTGAATATAAATCTTTTCACAAGTTCAGGCAATGGTGCTTGGGCAGCAGTGTGTAAAGACACAACCTCGTTTTCCCTGAGGATAAAGCTTTTTATACAGAGAGAGGGAGGGAATGAACAACGTGGTCACAGGATAAACTGGGGTCCAAAGAGGGAGGGGAAAAAACCTCTTCCATTGGTTTCTGACAAAGTTGTGCAGAAGACTCCACCAGCATGATGGGTGACAGCAAAGGCAGGTGCCAGCTAATCCCAGCAGGTCTGCAGATATGCAATGAACAGTTAGGATTTCATCCGGGGCAAAAAATGAAGCGATCTGTGGCAGGATTGTGCTTGATTTGGAAAGTAATCATTGGGCCACGCAGGTTGTGCGGAGGGTGGGAAGGAGCTGATGCAGGGACAAAAAAAGGAGAGGAAGGTGGAGTGGGTGGGAAACATGGGTGGGAAATGAAAGGAATTTGGAAAATCAGCTGCCACAGGGGTCTTCAGCAGGAAAAAGTTTTGAATGTGCTGGGATGAAAGGGTAGGTGAGAAGAGTGAGAAGAAGGCTGGCAGGGAAAAATGTCACAGGCTATTAGCCTGTGCAGAGCAGAAAGAGAAAAGAGTCATTGGCATTTGTATTACAGGAAAGGGTCAATAGGAACAAGCTGAAAATGTGGTGTCTCCACTGCGTCCCTGATTTTCAATCAACAGCAGAGTTATGAAATTTTAGTTCCTACATTCTCCTTGTGAAGGTTTCGATCCCTCCTGAAGACTGGGACAAAGAGGTCAAGGATGGAGGAACCCTCTTGGGAAAAAATGTTCTCTCAGTAATAACTGTTTTTACCTGGGCTTTATAGATTGTTTTAGTTTGTTCTGGTGTGTACTGGTTGTCCTCAGCCTGAGAGCTTATGGGAGAGCATCTGGTATGCAAGATAACACACCTCACTTTTGGCACAGGCACATGTGGGGTTGGGGGTTGGATCTGTGCTGCATGCCTGGCTCCTGCTAACTGTGGGGAGGTCCTGACAGATTTCAGGTATTTTTACATTTACTGCATTAAAAACTTGGTGCCGCTTGTTCTGTCTTGGTCTGCAGAAAGTTAGCTCCAAATCAGAGGCAGAGGAAGAAGAGCTAAGCTGGAGAGGCAGAGGGTGCTGGTGGTTGGTGAGGAAGGAGGGGCAGAAGGTGCCCAAGCAGCAGTTTCCCTGCAGCCCATGGCGAGATGGCAGCTGTGCCCCTGCACTCCTGGAGGAACCTGGTGGGACATTCCCCGGGGGTGCCAGGAGGGGGGAACTTGGCCAGTGGGCTTGGGTTTTGTGGCCAGTGGACTCGGATTTGCTGCCCATGGGCTGGGCTGGTGCAGCTGTGGAAGCCCCCGGGCAGGGGAGGTGCCTGTTCCCGAAGCCCCCGTGACTCTGCGGGCAGCGCTGGAGCAGCTCCGGGGCTGGTGGGAAGGGCTGATGGAGCAGAGGTTGGTGGAGGACTCTGCCATGGGAGGGACCCGTGGGGAAGCAGGGCAGGACTGTGAGGAATCCTTCTTGCTGAGGAGGAAGGAGCGGCAGGAACCACCAGCCTGTGACCTGACTCCAAACCCCATCCCCCTGTGCCTGGGGGGAAGCAGGGGGAGAAATGGGGAACAAAGGGATTTGGGTGGGAAGAAGGGAGGGGTGGGGTGAGGTGTGTGAGCCCTGCTCTGGGGGTGTCTGTGTCCTGTGGGTGTTGGATTAGTGAGAAATTAAATTATAATTTTCCCCAGGTTGAGTCTGTTTTGCCCAGGACCTTAATCAGTGAAGATCCCTCCTTGTCCTTGGTCTCGACCCAGTAGCTCCTAGTTGGGTTTGTCCTCCCCATCCCAGGGGGTGTGTGTGTTGTGGGGGGAGCTGAGTGAGCAGCCCCGGGGCTGTTCCTTTGTTGTGTGTTGGGCCCAAACCAGGACACTTTGTTTGAAACACGAGGAGAAAGTCTGGTTGTGGCATAACCTGGTGTAGGCTGTAACTGCTTGCAGCCACGTACATCTGCCTCAGACTGTGATTTTTCTTCATGGACTCCAGCCCAGGACTGTGTGACAGAGAGGGAGATGTGCAGTTGGAGGGGTGGGAGCTTCCTTTTTTATTGTAATAAGTCCCTCTGCAGTGTCTTGGTAACTTGTACATAAATGTGATGTATTTCCTGGGAGACTGTCTTACATGCTGAAAATCATCTTCAGTTTGGTGAGAACTTGCTAATTCTTCTCTGAGCAGATGTGGTGATGTCTGAAGGCCTGGCTGTACATCACCACTCTGGGTACTTTTTTCAGAGTTGTGGGTTTTATGAAGCATGTAAATGGGCTTTTTGCAAGAAATAAGTTGCAAGATAGCATTTTCATACATCACTTTGGTACAGGAATATGCTAGAAAAGCGTTCCCTGGGAGGGCAGTAGCTGTTGGATCTGTCCTGGAAGAGTGAGAAACCAGGTCTCTGGACCAAGGAAGGTACAGACTCATGTATGAGCTGTAAGCACAACATAAAGCTGGTGGAGTGAGATGTGATGATAAACGCAGTCTAAAAGTACAGTAACCAGGACACTGGCTGGAAACTCAGCATTAATTTTCTCAGTCCCAAGCCTGATCTCACAGCTGCTGCCTGACAATGCAGCCTGACATGGCCCAGGTTGGGGAAAAAAAAAAAAAAGGACAAGAAACAACCCCAGTTTTTGTCAGATATTTCACAAGAAGGCAAACATCATTTTTCCTCCTGTGTCATCAGGGACTATCCCTGAGGATCTTCCAGTCCTCTTCCCTCTGGGACCTATCCTTCTGGCTGTGTCAGCTACGGAAGCCTGAAGATATTCTCTTCCATCAGAATCCCAAAGGGATCACTGAAAGATCAGAGCTCATGGTTCATTCAAATAATGTAAGGTCACATTGCCATCTATGGCTAAGAAACAGACAAACCAGAACAAGCTGCCACCATAATTTGTATTTGCAAAGTTCTGCAGTCATGCATTGGTCTTAGAATCACTTATGGGCATTTTACTCTTTAAATTCCCATATGGAGGGTGTTCTCCCCTGCCAGCTCTCCTAGCAGGAAGAAAGGACATGATCCACTGTATGATAAAAGGAGAAACTTAAAACTTACAAATATTTTGCTGTGGATGTTGCACTCAAACCTGTTGTAGGCAAAAAGGAACATGCAACACATATGGAGCTAAGAGTACACTGTTAGTTTAATTAATGTTTTGACAGCCTGATAGTCCAGATTATCTAATAATTACAGAATGGCCTCGCTAATAATATAGTAAAAATTGTTGTATATAAACATGATGATTTATGCCCCTTTTCTCTGGTGTTGTGCTCGTTTTCACTGCACCCCTCTGGGCTGGAAGCTTCTGCCTTCCCCGAGGCTGGGGCTGTGGAGGGGCTGTGACACAGCAGCAATGTCCCAGGTCCTTCACTGGGATGAGTCTGATATTCATGGTGGGGTTCCTGTCTTCTCCAACGTGGGTTATTTTAATACACTTCTCATCACACTCTGCTTCTTCACCGCTGAATCACAGCTAACATTTGAAAGCTTAACATAAACGACTCCAGTCCCTTGTGCACTGGCTACCTGGGTTTGTTATGTCTTACATAGATTCTACTGCTAGAAGCTGTATCATACATGGCATTCCCATGAGTTATACAACAGTCACTTTGACCCCCCTGGCAACTGTTATCACAGCTAAAGCCAAAACCCACCCAGGTCACAGCAGTCCCTGGGATCTCTTCCGTAGCCAGATCCTACTGTTTCAGCTCTTTTTTAGGACTTCAGAAAGGGCACAAGAACAGACCCAGAACGAACGTTTAGAAAAAAATCTACTCTCAGCAAAGCAAATGAGACCTAAGGAGTTCATTAGAAGTTTGCAGTTGTCTTTTAAGCTGTAGAAAACTAATCAGATGGATCATGACATTTTCCTAAAATCTGGAAATGCTTCTTGGAAGAATTGCTCTTGCACACTCAGGGCAAGTTTCTTTGGCACACCTCATGGCCTACAACAATTTTGGGTCTTCTCTTAGACTATGTGAAACCTGACAACCTTTTAAAGACATATCAATGAACAAGATACAAGGTTTAAGGTTGTATTTCTTGAAGGCACTCTGGTCTGGACCATCTCAGGCACCTTGAAGGAGGTGTTCTCAACTGTATTTGGATGATGGTTTTACCTGCTAACCTACTTAACAGTCAGAGCACCTATGACCAGCTATTTAGAGTGTACCTAAGGGTAGATCAAATCCTTAAAGGTAAGGTTAGAATGTAATGCCCTGTATCTGTCATGAAATGTCAGGATAAAAACTCATTTGAGGATAACAAGTGGTCAGGGTGTCATACCCTCTATGGTGTAATGAGGACCACAGGGGTCCTGAGTGCACCAACAGGCTCCTCAGACACTTGGCATCTTCCCTGGGGGCTCAGCTGCCCCTGCTGAAGGTCAGCTCTGACTTGGTGCAACCTGGGAGAAGTCTTGTTGGTGGTCTCCCCTCTTCAGATCTGGAGCTGCACTGAAGCTAAGCTGTGGCCTGCTTGTGCTCACTGACCCTGACCTTGCCCTGCTGAGCTCCTGCATTAACCATGGACCTGCCATGTCACTGCAGATTTTTCTGGCCATCCTTGGACCCTGGCTACTGCCACCAGACCTGCCCTGCTCTGCTTGCTCAGGTGCTGTGGGGGTGCACCCCTTGCTCCTGCCTGCCTTGCACACCCAAGGCTCCTGCCCCCCTGCCCCTTTCACAGCAGCCCCCTCTTGCAGTGCTAACGTGGCTCCTTAACCAGATGGGCATTTCAAGCTTTTAAGTATTGATTTCTTGACCCTCACCATCCCTTGGGCTCAGTGGTGCCCTGATTAAATAGCTGCAGGTCATGCAATAAATAAATCTCAGGACAGCCTGCTGAAAACTTACATTTTATATGCCATTTACAACATGCAAACTGGTCTGGGACCATTTTTTTCCTCATTAAAAGGTATAGATTTGGTGGATAGTGAGAGCCTCTCTGGCTCTGTCTCTGGGAGGACAGGAAGCAACAGGGAATATGTGTCTTCTCAGGACCCTTTAAGAGTTGGGAAATCAGACCCATTACCCTGCTTGGAAGCAGTGTGCTGGGAACCATGGGCATCAGGTGAAGGACTTAAACAGAGGTCCAGGTTAGCAGGGGTGGTAGAAATGGTGAGGGAAGGAGTCAAGAGCCAACATGGGCTCTGTAGGAGGGGAGAAAAGGTAGAAACCCTTTTCAATTCTGAATAAAAGGTACTGAAGGATTTACATGATCAGAGTGGCAATAATGGTCTGTACACATACCTGTACTTACATATATGGCAAGGGAGGTGTTGGAGCATGGAAAACAAAGCCAGATTAACAGGTCAATCAGGATGACAGAGCCAGCTCCTTTGCTTGGGGCAGGTGATCAGGGAACTGCCCTGCTGGGCTGTTGGATGGGGCAGATTTAATGACCAGATCTTTCAGGCTGTCCAGTCCTCTGAGACAAAGGCAGGCAGATAGTGTTTCTTGGTGAGGAGCTGGTTAGAAATAGCAGAGCTCTGCCTCGGTTCCTGCTCTTGGAAACCTGAGGAGCTAGAAATACAACTTACTAAAAATGTTCCACGCTGCAGTAAGGGAGGGGATGGTGTGGGAAGCACAGAATCTGTGCCCCAGAGCAATACATCAGTGTGACCCGGGCATCCCGCCGTGCTGAAGGGATTAGATTTGTGGAAGAGATATTTAAGGGCCTCTTAATATGTTTCATGAATCACAGAAATGGGAATTTATATCTTTGGGGGGTCATGGCAGTTTAAAAAGGTTTTGGCTGAGGTTCTAATGGCTTATCACTGAAATGTAACTGTTATAACATAAAATTGAAAGGTCTTGGCCAGATGAAGCAGCTGAATTTGGAAGTACTCTAGAACCATTGATCTGAAGCTAAAGCTCTTGTGTGCCCTGGTATGAATCTGGATGGAGTTACTCCTCAGATTTGTGGGGGTGAACTGCTTTTACAGGATGCAACTGACTTCTGTAGCTCCTCTCCTGTATAACCAAGGCTGCTGTCTGGAGAATAATCCACATCTTCTCATGGCCTCCCGGGTGGCAGAACATCCACTCCACCACATGTCCTGCACTTTGCAAAGTTTTCCCTTTATAGTTATATTGAAATAAGCTTTTGTGCCTTGCAGGGAAAGCCTAAGGACAAAACCAAGTTCTTGGCCATGCAAATTTCAAGTGAAGGATTCATGGGATCAGAACAGTCTTTCTTTAAAAGAACTATTGTTTCCCTTAGCTAAGCAGATTTTTTAATTTATTTTTTTCAACAGAAAGAGAGATTAGTTTCTGGCAAGGGAGTTCCTTCAGATGTGCAGGACTGCATCATGGAGATGTACACATATACACACATATCTATGACTTTGTACAAATTGTACTGCAGGTACACAGCTTTTCTTTACATGCCTTTGCTTAAGAAGCTGCTCACACAGGAGATACTAAGTGTAGGAATGATCATCACACCAGTGTAGGCACCTGGTCCTCTGCAATAATGAGCTCCAGATACCCTTCTCTATCCAGATCCAGCTTCCCCTTCCCTGGGGATGTTCAGCAGCCTTTTCCAACTCCAAAAGCAGGGCAGTGAGATCCCCTCTCTTGGCACCGTGCACCTTTTCTCCTACAGCAGCTCCTACCAACCTCTCGAATGCTTTTCTGCCCTGATTCCCACCTTGAGATGATCCTGAACACCAGCATAATGGTCAGCATTTCTTCTGGGAGCTATTGCAGTTGGGTAACAGGATCCTTCTGGGTTTTCTTCATTTAGGAGGTGTACTGCAGCCCTGGCAGCAGCCTTCCTTGCTGATCAGTTGGCCACATCTCAGGTGTTTCTGCACATTTAGCAGAGCACTCTGGAGTCGGCCCAGTTCCACCAGCTGCTGCTAAGTGTAGTAGGGAACAAATACCAGACTCTGAAGTGCTGATGTGGAGAAATAGTAATATTCTAGGACATGATGTGTTTCTTCTGAAGATAGACCTCCAGAAGCACCCAGATGAATGGCTCCAGCAGCGAGTGCCTCTTTCTCTCCCTAACCCCCTGCAGGAGCCCTCTGTGATGAGCTCAGATGAAGACTCCTATACTGTAGCCACCTGAAGCTAGGTTATTCCTACACACAGTCTGCCTCTGGATTGTAGAAACTGATCTGAGCAATGACATTCAGGAACATCTTGTCTGGGTGCCTGAGGCTGAAGGAGGCTGGCATGGCCAAGGGCAGAGCCCTGGCAGGGGCAGTGAGGAACTGCTCAAGGCTTGGGGCTGGGTGGAGAAACAGGGTGGATGGCTTTTGGGGGAAACATCTGGGACCAGCACACTATCCAGACACAAAGAGAAGGAAAATGAATTGGGCAGGACCAGCAATCTGCTGGGTGTGACTGATGAACACTTCTCTTAGCTTCTTTAATAGAGGACTCTTTTTTCTTGCTGCTTTTTAATAAAATAATAAAAGATCTCTCTCTTTCTGTCTCTGGGCTGAGATAACCTAATCAAATCCTGGAGTGGTGCACAGAGGGAATTGCAGCAGGTTCATTGTATGGGAAAATGAAACCCAGTGTCCCTGTTGGAGCAGCACAGTATGGCTGACAGCTAACAAGAAATTAATTTTGAATGCTTGTATTGCTTATTTACTTGCTTGTCATCCTTACTACTGCTGTAGTTTCCTGTTGGTTTAATTTTTCATGTTCTTCCAGCTCAGGATATCATTTATGGGTTATTTTGTCTTTCTTTTCCACAAGACCAAAGATTCATGTTTGTGGCTTCCATCAAGGCAGAAAAAGAAAGTAGGGAGGGGGGGAGCTTCCAAGAGCATGTGTTTTGAGATTTGGTTTTTGGGGTAAAATCCTCAGGTTTTGACCCTAGAATATCCTAAAGGTACAGGCAAGGAAAATGAAAATTAGAAGTGTTATTAAAAAAAAATAAATCTTGAAATGGGTCTGGGATTCTTCTCTCTGAATTCTAGATGCTGGTAACGCTTGAGCAGTCTCTTCAGGAAAAACACCATCTCCCCTGATCTCTGCCAAGTGCTGTTATCAATAAATTCAGGAAAGACAGCATGAGTGAACAGTGTGCTGCAGTTTTAAGTCTCAGCTTGACAGGGTACTGAGCCATCTCATATAAACCATAGTAGTACCTAGAAAGGTTGCACCAGGTGATCCCTGAGGTCCCTTCCAACCTGGCATTCTGCGATTCTATTATTTTATAATTCTATGATTTTATGATTCTATGATAAACTGGGATTGTAGTGGATGCTGTAGCTGAGCATGTGCAGAGTGTCCTGAGAAAGCCTTTTGTTTGCATCTTGCTAGAAAAATGGTTAGGGAAAGCCAGTGAGAGGCAATCCCAGGCTAGCAGAATTACCACAGACTAACAGCTGACACATCACAGCTTAACAACACCCACCTGCAGCAACATGAAGCCACAGCATCACCCCAGGACACCTGACACAGCCCAGGCACTGGGGAAGAGGCAGAGCAAGAGCAGCTTCAAGTCGAAGCCCACCCGGGAGGGCAGAAAGGGGCACGTGCTGCTCTGGGACTCCTCCCTAAGCCCCTGCTTTTCCTCGGCATGGGGAGCAGTCAGCTAGAGCCAAACTTTGACAGAGATAAGAAGAAAAACTGATCTCTTTTTCCTCCTCTTGCAAAGTATTACTGAAGCCTTTTCTCCCACCAGCCACAGGACGTGGGATTGTATTTCTAGGCAAGAACTTTAAAGGGGTGTATCTCTGAGTACATGTGCCCAAAGGAGGTAAAACCAGGCATAACTGGAGTTATTAAGAGGGACATTTAGTGCATGTATAAAAGCCAAGAAAACTGCAATGTTTTAACACAAAATACCTCCTTGTTCCAAGTAATGAGGAAATCCCATATATGCTCAGGGACTGGAGCAAAATGTGTTGGAGCAGGAGGACGGTTCATGGAGAACTGTGGGTGCACCAGTGCGGGGCTGGGAGAGGAGATGTGGATGAGGCAGAGGGAGATGTGTGTGTGCCAGGAGCCAGGTAATGCATCAGCAATGACAAACACCTTTGTGGTCACAAAGTCCCTCTCACCTCTTGGCTCTGCATCCCCCATAGCAGCAGCAGGTTCTCCCCAGTGTCTGCTGGGATCAGTCTCCCAGTCCTGTTTGAAAGCACAAGTGTTCCCTTGGTCAGTGCTGTCACCCAACACTGAACGTTTTCCTTTCAGTTTAGTAAAGCCTGAAATGAGTAGCAAGCAGCAAATGCTAAAGTTCTCCATATGCAGCAAATTCCCCTGCACCAAGAGGGCAGGCACAGAGCTCCTTGCTCCCAGAAACACTCCACAGAGTTTCCTCGTGCCCATCGTGGCGTGGGGGAACGACACGCAGCTCATTAATCCCAGCCACTCTTCCCGGCGCCCTTTCCTTTCCTCTGCCTCAGCTCTTCTGAAACATATTGATCCGTGCTGCTGAGCTCAGGAGAAAGGTCAGGTTACAGGGCTTGTCTGCTTTCATCTGAAGGTTTTTCGCAGCAGGCACCACAGCTGCCCTCGCTGCACACGCAGCAGAGCGGGTTGCAGGTACCCCCTGTCCAGGACCTCTCACTGTAAAGTGTGTGTCACAGAATCACGGACTGGTTTGGGTTGGAAGGGACCTTCAAGATCATCTAGTGCCCTGTGTCCCTGCCCTGCAGCTCATGGCCACCTCTGCTCTTCTGAGTGACAAACCCAGCCAGGATACCCAGGGGTTCTCTCTGCCAGCCTCAGCGTGTGCTTTGTGCTGGGCAATGGTGAAGAAGCTGGTTTGTGTCCTAGGCTGGCAACCCCAGGCTCAGGGGCACAGAGAACCCTTGGGGAAACTCCTGCCTCCCATCAAGGGACAACACAGCGTGGGTGCTCTGTGGTGGGTTTCCCTCCCATGTTTCACAGATGTAGGATGGAAAACCCTCCTGGCTTATCAAACCCAGCTCTCTCCTACAGAAGCCAAAAGATATTTCTATGGAAAAAAAATCTGAAAAACTTCTCTTAGAAGCTTATTCCAGGAGCACAGACTTCTAACAGTTAGCAAGTTTCGCATGTCCAGCTCAGGCTGTGATGTCATGGTCCCAAGGGATGCACCTTTCCCATGCAGGAGGCTGCCAGCCTCCCACATCTCAACACCAAAGGCTTTCTCTAGTTATTTACATTTATCTTGCCTTGATATTAGGCACTTCCTATTTAGTCCTCTGACTGGTCTTCCTATTTGAAGCAGGATCGTTCCTCCAAGCCTTTGTCCTTTATGCATACTCAGATCTATTTAATGAATATTGGCAAAAATGAGCACTGGGATGATGCTGTTGCTCTCTTGTGAGGCCTCCAGTTGTCTGCCACAAGTATTTTGAGTTACAAACCACATTATTTAAAAGTCACTCTTTTTTTCCCCTGCCTTGGGACAGCAGCCTGAACTTTATGCTTACCTGGCAATTTATTTCCTTCTTTGTCACAAATATATGTCCCTTTGGGCAAACCTATATGGCCTAAGCCCCTGATTTAGCACTTCCTACCCTTGCAGTTCTCCTCTCACTCCTGTTGTACAGTGCGGATAGGAAGGGATGGGACTTGGGAGGGTACTAGAAGTAACCACCTAATTACCTGCCTACCACATAAAAATGGGCAAGTAGGTGGCAAAAATGTATTTCAAGGAGCAGGAGTGAAACAAGACAAGTGCAAGGAGCCTGGGTTCTAGGAATGACCAACCCAGCAAGTGACAACTGCAAATCAGCCAGTGTGGCCCAGAGGCAATGCCAGTGGCACCCAGAGGTGCCCTGCCCTTGCACCCATTCATCCCATCTCTGTTGAGAGGACTGCCATAGATAACTAAATCAAAGCATTCCCTTCCTCCTAAGAGCCTTGTAAATTATCAACCCTGGTGGCATTTAACCCCAAAGCTTTACCAAAGATCGAATCCTGGAGTGGCCTTGTTTTCAGAAGGTCTCTGTGAAACTGCCCAATTGAGGAGCTGAACACTTAACTCCCCATGCCCTTCTCATGCAGAGAGCAGTTTTGCTTCTTTTCCCCTTGGGAGAGAGATCAGTAGGAGGGGGCAAGTTCAGCTTCCCGCACTCCCAACAAAGTGAGTACACCTGGGCAGAGGCAACAGCTCATCCCCCAGCCCCGCAGGGGTCACAAGCTCTTTGTCTCTAGCACAGCTGTTCGTGTCCCTGCTGTGCTTTCTCTCAGAAAACTTGGTGTGTAGGGTTGTTTAGGTTGGTTGCTGGGTTTTTTTCCCTCTGTACAGTGAAAGCTGATAGGGAATAAAAGCCCTTTGTATATGAAAACATCACACCATGTTCCAAGGGGATTCTCCAGGATAAAAGGTAGTGGAGAAATGTAAATGTATTCTTTGGATGAGCCCTCTGGATTAGCATGTGAATTTTCAATTGCATTTCCCCACAAAGCTCTGAGCTGTGAGGCTCTTTGATTACACTAATTCACGTGTAATCTCTGTGTCAGACCTTGGCACCAGGGTTGCAGATCCCACCCATGCCAGGCAGCTCCTGGCCCCTGTTCACCTGCCCCTGGAGCAGTGACCTCTCCATGTCATGGCTTGGAGGCATCAGGGACTGACCTGCTTTGCCTGCCGCTCTCTGACTATTGCAGGGAAAAAAGGGCAGTTTTTCTGTTTGCTCTCAAATGTAAAACAAGCTCAAGTTTAAGCACATAAACAAAGCTGGCTATTATGCAATCAGCTTCTCCTCAGCATCTGTGTTTCAGGATGCAGATCTTGGGAAAGGCTTTGATGACAGAAACTGGGGCACACACAGCCTTGACAACCATTTCAGACGTGATCTGAATGCAACACACACCAGTGCCAGCAGAAACTGGATCCCAGGGGGACTTCTTACCAGTCTCTCTGGGCTCTCGAGCTCCTAGGGTTATTTCTGGGCACAAGACCTGCTGGAAATGGCTGGTTGAGTGATGTTATACACTTACATTTTAATGAACAGAAGAATTTACGCCAAAGCTTCTGTTCTGCCTCCACAGAAGGTGCTCAGAGCAGCTCCCCAGTCTGAGCTTCCACTCTCGCAGGATCAACCCAGGGAGCATATGTATAAAAATAATCTTATAGCCCGGGCCATAAAACGTAAATATGCATCTATCCCACCCTCTAACTGACCCAAGCATGATGGAGCTAGCCTGGGCAAGCTTTCAGGAGTCCTGCTGAGGACAGAGCCCTGTATTGCCTGTTCTGTGTTTTCTGCCTCTGCTCCAGAAGTTGGTATCAGCTGGCAAAGTACTTTTACTTACTTTTTACCAGCACCATTTTCCACTTTCCTCTGTAACTGTATACTTAACATACTTCATCCATCACCTTTATACCCACCATCCATCCTTGTTTAAGTTGAGCACAGCCTCACAGGTAAGCATTGCACATATTAACAATCACTGATCAAAGGGAAATAAATGTATTTTCAGCTGTGAGAAGTGACTCCAGGCAAACACAGATTATGTGGAGGAACCAGGCTTCTATACACTCTTTGTTACCCCTAGAGAGAAGTGTATCCCTTCTCCTAAACTAGGCAAGCTGAGCTGTCCCCTGTAAATGTCTATGTCTACTCCAGAGACAAATCCAATTTCTAAAACGAATCTGTGTACAGAACACTTACATGACCCTAAATCTGTCCTGTTATGATATCAAGCCACGTATCTAGAGCTATGATGAACCTATTTCAGCACCTGTGGTACCAAAGGAAAGGAAATAAACTACTTTTTACCCTGTGGCACCCAACTGGAATAAAAAATTCCTCCCAGACTGTTTAGAAACAGAACTATTTTCTCATCCTGAACATTTCCTAAATGCAAGGAGTTGTTGAGGGCCTTAGGGCCCACTGGATTTGCCAGCATCCTTCATTTTCCATGGATGAGGCTCTCCAAGAGTGGAGGCTGGAGCTGGGCTGTGCCCGTTCCTCTTCCCCAGCCACAGGAGTGGTGGCTGCAGGGAAAGTCCCAGCACGGCCACCAGCTTGGCAATGCTGCTCCGGAGCAGGAGCTGGGTGGGGATGGAGGTGGTGGATGGGGAGTATTCCTTGAAAGGAGAGGAAACACTCGGTGGTGGGGGGGAAGGAGGAAGTTTGTTGGTGTTACTGTTTGAAGTTAGCTCCCAAAGCACAGAGACTGTCCTGGTTTGGGCCCAACAGGACAACAAAGAACCAGCCCCGTGGTCACTCACTCAGCTCCCCCCTCACACACCCTGGAATGGGGAGGACAAACCCAACTAGGAGCTCATGGGTCGAGACCAAGGACAAGGAGGGATCTTCACTGATTAAGGTCCTGGGCAAAACAGACTCAACTTGGGGAAAAATTATAATTCAATTACCTTGTTCCCCATTTCTCCCCTCCTTCCCCCCAGGCACAGGGGGATGGGGTTTGGAGTCAGGTCACAGGCTGGTGGTTCCTGCTGCTCCTTCCTCCTCAGCAAGAAGGATTCCTCACAGTCCTGCCCTGCTCCCCACGGGTCCCTCCCATGGCAGAGTCCTCCACCAACCTCTGCTCCATCAGCCCTTCCCACCAGCCCCGGAGCTGCTCCAGCGCTGCCCGCAGAGTCACGGGGGCTTCGGGAACAGGCACCTCCCCTGCCCGGGGGCTTCCACAGCTGCACCAGCCCAGGCCATGGGCAGCAAATCTGAGGCCACTGGCCACAAAACCCAAGCCCACTGGCCAAGTTCCCCCCCTCCTGGCACCCCCGGGGAATGTCCCACCAGGTCCCTCCAGGAGTGCAGGGGCACAGCTGCCATCTCGCCATGGGCTGCAGGGAAACTGCTGCTTGGGCACCTTCTGCCCCTCCTTCCTCACCAACCACCAGCACCCTCTGCCTCTCCAGCTCAGCTCTTCTTTCTCTGTAACTGCTGCTCTGCTCAGCTCTTCTCTCAGTCCTTTCCTATGTTCATGGCAGAGGTTCATCTCTTGTCCCTCTGATGGCTCCTTGGCTGGTTTGGAGCAGGGGCAGCTTCTCAGCTTCTCACCGGAGCCCCCCCTGGGGCCCTTCCCCTGCTACTAAAAACCCACCAAACCAAACCAGCACAGAGACTGTGTTTAGGAAGGAGACACTGCTTGATTCAATTGTGCACAGAATCGGTCACTCAGGGACCATTTTCCAAACCAAGTGCACCATTGCTCACAAAACTTCTCAAAACTTTAAGGTATTAGTACAATGAAGCTTTGGGAAATGGTTCTTCTTCCCCACATAAGTCTAAACAAAATGCCCTTTAATTCAGCAAAGGCCTCTGCTGATTGTATCCAGCTAAGGGACCAAAACCAGGCCTGCTGCTCCAGGACAAATGAAAGCAAAACAACAGGTGTGATATAAGGCAGGAGGGATGGGCAGCAAGTTCTGAATTGCCCTTAATAGTTACTGCCCCAACTTGGGGCTCATGGATGCTAATTGGCCCCGGACAGTAGGATGTTCATGTCTTGCGGCGCTGACACCGACTGGACAGGGGGTCCCTGGGGTACAAAAGGCGACGGGTTCAGCAGGTGAGAGCAGCCTGCTGGGGCACTTCCTGCGAGGGACACCCCTGGGCTGGTCCTTGGACTTGCCCTGATACGGAGCCTGGTGCTGGGGCTGTGCCTGTCTGCCCCGGGGATCCAGCCTGAGCCCTGACGGTGAGCGTGCCGGGTTCTGAGCCCTGCGTGCTGGGTTTTGACCCTGCGTGCCCCGTACTGACCCCTGCAGCACCGGGGCCCTCCCGCAGCTGTCGGGGCTGGAGTCTCTCTGACCAACCCCCCGTTTGGCTGCCAGTTGCCGAGGAAACCAAACTGCTACCACTGCCCCCCGAAACCACGGACTTGGGGACCCTGCTGTAGCTGCTGGCCAAGGAGAGGAGCTGCTGCTGTTGCTGGGGGGGCACAACCCACCCACTGCACCCACTGCACCCACCCACTGCAGTCTCTGCACCCACTGCACTCACTGCACCCACCCACTGCACCCACTGCACCCACTGCACCCACCGCACCCTCTGCACCCACTGCACCCTCTGCACCCACTGCACTCACTGCACCCTCTGCACCCACTGCACTCACTGCACCCACTGCACTCACTGCACCCTCTGCACCCACTGCACTCACTGCACCCACTGCACCCTCTGCACCCACTGCACCCACCCACTGCAGTCTCTGCACCCACTGCACTCACTGCACCCACTGCACTCACTGCACCCTCTGCACCCACTGCACCCACCGACTGCACTCACTGCACCCACTGCACCCTCTGCACTCACTGCACCCACTGCACTCACTGCACCCACTGCACCCTCTGCACCCTCTGCACTTACTGCACCCACCCACTGCACTCACTGCACCCACTGCACCCTCTGCACCCTCTGCACCCACTGCAGTCACTGCACCCACTGCACCCTCTGCACCCACTGCACTCACTGCACCCTCTGCACTCACTGCACCCACTGCACCCTCTGCACTCACTGCACCCACCCTCTGCACCCACTGCACTCACTGCACCCTCTGCACTCACTGTACTCACTGCACCCACTGCACCCTCTGCACCCACTGCACCCACTGCACCCACTGCACTCACTGCACTCACTGCACCCTCTGCACTCACTGCACTCACTGCACCCACGGCCGTTGCTGCTGCCGCAGCTGGGGAAGAAGCTGCCGGGGCCTGCAGGGGGGCTGCCCCCCCCCCCCCACAAGCCAGACAGGAGAGGGGAACCACCTCGCCATGGGAGGGTAATGATTCCCTACAACTCTCCCTCTCCCCGTTCTTGCACACACAGAGCAACCTCTTTCTGTGTGGGGCTTGCCCTCCTCCCTCTCTCTCCTTTGATCCACAACCCTCTCTCGGAGAGAACATCTTGAGGGCACAGCACTTTCTGCATTCCTTCCCTGAAGGGCACAGGACTTTTGCATTACTTCCCTGATATCCCTGGGAGCCATTTGCCATTTTTACATTTTCCTTAAACCTCATCCCTCAGTTTGCGTGAACCCTTCATGAACCGGTTAATTCGCAAACTAAACATTGGTCTCAGCAGCAGTTTGGGAGCGTGGTGAGGGTGCTGTTCCAACCTCCACCCTAAAATCCAGCCCCACGGCGGCTGATTCTGGTGGTTTCAGATTCAGCTGCCACAAATCAGGAGAGCAGGAACATCTCTGCTGCCTCTGCCGCCAGCTTATTTAGCTGCTGATCCTCAGTGTATTCCCCTGTGCCTGTTGATGTGATGATTTAATTAAAGAGCAGGGATCTACAGCTCTTCCAGGTTTCTCCATCAGGTGTACCTGATGCATGTGGGAATACAGAACACGCTGGTTTAGGAGGAAAAACTGTGTAATCTTTCCTACACAAAAAGAGCAAGATATTATTGTCCTTAGAATAAGGTTAATGCCACCAAAAGAGCCTGGGAGGTGAACATTTTGGTTTGGACGCGTGCGTGCAGAAGTGTGTGATTCTTGCTGTATTGAACCAGACACAAGATGGCAACTGGTGCCACCTTCAGCCCAGCTGGAGACACTCAGCTCGCAGCGCCGAGCCAGGGAATGTCCCCGAGATCTCAGCTGACAATGGGGAAGTGACAACCCAGTCCTCAGCTCACCCTGTCCCTTGGGGCTGCTCCCGGCATCCAGGGGAGCTCCCTACAATCTGGAGATTAGGTGCAGTCCTGCAGTTTTCTTCCCCTCTGGCAATAATTCCTGTTGCAGCAAGCTTAAAAAAATGCAGGTTAAGAAAAAGAGCAAAGAAGGGAGATCCCTCTAAAGGCAGTCACACCCCGAGCTGGGCCGCTGAGAGATCTGGGCTGTTTTCAGAAGGACTTAATGCGCAGATTCAGTCTTTGAAACATGGAGTCAGTTCATATATTTAGCAAACATCAGCATGTGAAATGTGGGCACTGGAGTCTAGTGAGACAAAGGTGAAGAAATGAGAGGAAAATGAAGCTGCAGCCAGAAGGATGGGCAGATCTGGAGCACAAATGCTGGATTTGCAGACAGAAGACCTTGCTGAGGCGTGTTGATAATAGAAACAAGAAAAGAGTGCAAGAAGGAGAAGCTAAGAAGGGATAAAAATCAGACAGCAAAAGTAAGGCTTTTGTTATTTTGGCAAGGAACATAAAGTAGAGAAAGTGAGAAAACTCAGTGAGGAATAATAGCAAAGCCTCTAGACAAGCTAATAAATATGTCTTATGAACAATGTAGCTTCAGCCAGGATGAGACCAGAGATGGATACCATTTTCAATTCAAAACATCAAAACAGAACCAGGGGAATAAATAGTTCCATTGGAGTGCAAAACTCGGGCATCCACATGCAATGTTGGAAGTAGGAAAGTGTCTCTATTTTAAAACAATTTTTGGGATGTAATTTCACCTTTAAGGTAAAAGTGGCTTGGAGAAGCAAACCTAACTCCAGGTAAATCTGCCTGATTGCAGAGAGCTGAACTGCCCTGGGAAACAAAGCAGACTGGCAAAGGCAGGAGAGGTTTGCCTGAGTGTCCTCCAGTGCAGGACTGGGACAAGGGCAGGGGCTGTCACAGCACAGGAGACCATCACAGACAAACTCTCTGCAAATATCTGAGGCCATGGCAGGTATTGCAGAAAGCTTTCCAAAGGGAAGAAAAATGCCCATCCTCTTGGATGCTGCTCGTTTCCCAGGTGGCACAGCCACACTGGCAGCAGTAGAGATGTTTGGGTTTATCTTGGAAGAGATTTTCTGAGTGACTCCAGCAGATCCAGAGTCTTCAGAAGGCACCTGCCAACCATGCATTTCTCAGCTTTGCTATTACACTGATGACTAGTCCCTTGCCCACTGGGCTGCAGAAGCAGCTGGGCTGTAACTCCCACAACACCTGCAAACAGGAGAAATATTAATTATTTCCAGCACATTTCTAAAAGCTTTATCTGTGCATAAAGTCATTTTTCCACAAAGAAGCCACAAAATATGATGTGCTGCTGCCCAAGAGATGTTTGAACGAGGGAAAACCCAACCTTGAGCAGAAAAATACTGGTGACAAGTGCTCACAGGGCAACACTGAGACATAAAAACATAATGGAAAAGGGACCTGTTAGAAAGCAAACCAAATACAAGGCAGTGTTCTGTAAATGGTGCCCAGCAGACAAGCACAAAAAGACCCTGATGCAACCTACAAGACAGATGGAACGTGTTGCTCCATGAGCACTGGTGGAGGAGGAACTGGTGAGTCCTCAGCTAGAGTCCTCCTTACTCCTGTGGAAATTACAGTGTGAGCAGCAGCCAAACAGCAGTGAGAAAATGTCAGGTGAACTGAGGAGCTGCTCCATGGGAAACTGCTGAGCAAAGAAAGATCATCTTCATCTCCAGTGCCTGGGCACCTAAGCTCTTGCCCACAGGGGTCTCCTTCCAAGCACAAAATTCAAACTGGCCTATGAGGCACCTTGCTAAGCATGATCTAGGATTTGTTTGTTTGTTTGTTTGGGTTTTTGTGTGTGTGTGTGTTTTGGGTTGGGTTTTTTTTGTGGTTTGTTTGTGTGTGTGTGTGTTTGTTTGTTTTGGTTTTTTTGTCTGGACTTCATTTCACCTCAAGTGTCTATAAATTAAGTGTCTGTCGTGAGCCAGTACCGGGGGCTCCCGGCTGTCAGGTGCTTTTGTGACTCCCCCTCCCGATGTGGAGGGGTCTGTGAATGAGCCCGAGGGTCACACGCGGCGCTGCCTCTCACGGAGGAATGGCCACCGCGGGGCCGTATTTCAGGGGGGGAGTTAGAAAGCTCCCCCACCCCACCATGCTCAGACATTGCCTCTAAAGCCAAGGTTTGCTCCACAAACTGATCGGTTTATTAAGGGTTAACACAAACCCAGGGATGATGTTTAGGGACAATGCAGGTGTGAATGGCTCCCAGGGATATCAATATGTGTGTAGTGAGAAAGTGTCCTTTAGGGAGGCAATGCAAGAGGTCCTGAGCTTTTGAGGGAGAGGGTTAAGGACCAAAGGGAGGAGGGAGGAGGGAAGGAAGCCCGATGCCGGTCAGGCAGGCAGGGTCCCAGCACCAGTGTCCGCAGCAGGGGGGTGTCCCAGGCAGAAAGCGTCCGAACGGGCCTCAGGGAGGAGGGAAGGGCCCACCTGCTGCCCTCGCCCCTTTGATACCCCCTGACCCACCTGTCCAGTCAGTGTCACTGTCCAGAGCCAATGAGCGTCCATCAGCCCCACTTTAAGGCGGTGACACCAGGGGCACAGGGTGGCTTGTTGCTCCTCCTTTCTGCCCCAGACCACATCTGTTGTTTTGGGTTCAGTTGCCCTTGAGAAGCAAGTCTGTTTTAGTTCGTTAGCTGGGAGAGGCCTTCGCTGGCTTAAAAGGCATTTTGTTTAGACTTATGTGGGGAAGAAAAGAACAGTTTCCCACAGTGTCCAAGTCTGATTTCATAACCTTCAGTGCCCTTCACCAGGAAGAGGCAGACATCTCTGCAAGGCAATTCATGCAACCCACCCTTTGCCCCCGGCTGGAGGAGACAGGTTCTTTCTGCTGTTTGCAAAGGAGGCAGGAGGGGAGAGCAGAGGAAGCAAAAGATGGTGCCTCCAAGGCCTGGTCTTCTTGTTTCTTGGCAGCAGCGACTCAAGCAACACTGGAATGGCACAAACTCCAGGAAAAATATGTGATGCATCAGCCCAAAGGTCTTGGCTTGGAAATCAGAACTTACAGTATCAACATGGCCACTGGGCATGTGTTCAAGGAAAGAAAGACTTCAAAGTTATATGCTTAAAAAAAGCAAGGCATTATAAACCTCAAGACTTTTGAGCTATTAGGCTGCCAGGCAAGTCAGAGAGAGAGTCCCTAAGATTTATTAGCATTATCTGCTACGCAGCTCCTGATACAGCTTCAGAACTTGTGGGAAGTCTTATTTATCAACCACAGGGAAAGGACAAATGTAAGAACAGGCCATGACAGATAATAATTCAGTGTGCTGGGTGAACCTACAGAGACTGGCATTTTCATTTCGCTTCTCTGTTTGCAAAGAACTTGGCACTGGTGTTGTTTTCATTTAATTTCTCTGTTTGTAAGAGATGTGGCCATTCATTTCGGCTGGAGATCTGATAAGTGAAGCTCAGGAAACACAAGGCACATGTTGTTCTTGAGTGGAGCATAGTCAGGGAGGCTGAAAAGAAAAGAGCATTTTACTAGGAACTCAAATATTGACTGGATGTTGCAAGGAGGGAGGGAGGAAACCAGAAATAACCTCAGAAGTAACCTCCCAGGCTGTGGGATGGAAAGTCTTTATCTTCTGGTTTCTTGCCTTGATAAACACAGTGTCACTGGAAAATGGAGTCTTGGCTTGTGCCAGTGTCAGTGGTCAGTGTGGGAAGATGCACAGGCAGACACAGTGTGGACATAGATCCACGGAAGCCATTGTGTGTGGAGCCAGGGGGCCTGCTCCTGTGTGCTGGGATGGGGACACCCCAGTGCTGCACCAGTTCAGATACAGATGTAGAGGTGAGGGAGTGGTGTGGCACGGTTGTGTCAGAGGGACTGGAGTGAGGGTGGCAGCACAGCCCCATGCTGTGTGCAGCAGTAAGGGGATGCTCCAGTGTGCCACAGAGCTGGAGGTGTTTGTGGGTACCAGGCTGCATGGCTGGAGGAGTCCACAGAGACCACCCTGGGATGGGAGCAGGAGGGATTAATGGGATCTCTTGTTTCCCTCTTCCTGCAGTAAAAGAAAGACACGGGAAAGGACATTCTTCTTCTGCACCAGCCAGAAACAACCCTGCACTTCCTCACCAGCTCTTCCTCCTTTTGAAAGTGATAGGAAACTAGGGCAGAGAAGAGGCATCTTGTTAGGCATTGCCAGGCTCAGTTCTGGGCTGATGTCTGACGCAGTTTTCACCAGAAATACCCAACCTCTCTGCTTAGACCTCCAGGGGCAGTAGCTGGTGACTGACAGGGCAGGGAATAGGGATGGGATATTCTGATGTGGTGCCTGATGTAAAGCGAAGTGCCCTGTGGACAGGAATGGGCAGGCTCAGAGAGACAGCCAGGGAAAATGAAGGTACCTCACATGGGAGCAGCCACACCAGGATCAAAAATGGGCCATCTGGGGTGTCTCATTCCCAGCAGATCTACTTAGGCTGCTGCAAAAAATTCAGAAGCTGCTCCTCTTTGTGGAGGCACAAAATACAGCCTCCTGGTCAGAACTCTTCAGATATGGTCAGCCAAAAAGCACTTTTCTGCCCCACATTTGTATTGGTGTCTCAGATAGCAGTGGGGTGGAGCAGCTCCTCCAGAGACCAGAGGGGCAGGGACTCCCCAGCAAGAAGTCTTCACTGGGGTGCAGAAGGTAAAGGAAAGTCCTGAAGCCCATCAGACTACACATGCAGCTTTTTTCTTGTGTGGGGAAATTTTCTGCTTCACCTTTTCCTATCAAAGAGATCCCCTACAAAAGGAGTGAGGGAGCTCAGCAGTAAAGGCAGGTTTCACTGGAGTAGAGACTGGAAAAGGCATCTTCCTAAAGCAGGGACAAAATGAGGCAGAATAAGAGTAACAAGGGGCTGTAAATAGATTTGTCACCTGCCAGTGTGCCCTTTCAGGCTTGCCTCCAGCATGTATTTGCATCAGCTGCAGGCAAGTTGGTAGGACCTGAGGAAGAGCTGCTGCTTCTGCCACCTTGGAGGGTGGTCACAGTCTGCTCCTCTGGGTCACAGATGAAAAAGGAACAGCAAAAAGCACAAAGATGACTGTGAGCCCCAGTTTGCTCAGTTTTGCTGCACTGAATTTACTGGCATATTGCTTTTCACCAGAAATGTGTTTTCTGTACATATTATTTAAAATACTGGTTCAGCTGCTTGAAAACAGAGGGGTTTTTAGTCTGCTCCCCCCCAACACACTCCCCCCGGGTCCCCCTGCACCTTCTCCCCAACCCCAGGAAATAAGTTCTCAAAGATAAAAGAAAGGGAAAAGCAAATGGAAGAAAATGAAACATACTTCTCATTTGCTATTGGCTGCAAAGATATTTCCCACTGGAAAAATATGTAAAAAGAATATTCTACTAGAAGTATAGCAAGATGACTGGGATTCTAGGGATAGAAATGGGTTTAAGGTGGTTAAGTCTTTTTTCTAAAAGCTTTTTTAAAAATTCCTTGCCACCCGTCGATTTTGTTTTACATAGAATATTGTCCATCCTTTTCTTGGGCTGAATGCTTCATCTTCTCACAGCTAAAAAAAATCAAAATGACAGTTTTCCTTTCAGCATCCCTATAACCCTTCTGATATTCAGCCAAACCCAGCCATTTGCAAAGGTGTTATTCTGGTAACTAGCAGACACCCCGCAGCATCCATGGACAAGCACACTCCTTTTTAGTCAAGTTAAAGCCTGTTGGTAAGAATAAAACTCTCTGAAAATTGCAAAAAGCAGGCAGCAAATGTTTAATGGAACATTTTCCTCTGGGGAGCCTTGTAGCTGGTAGCAGAACAAGGTGTGTGACTATTTGCCACTGACACATTTGAAGGCATCAAGTTCCTGCTCTATTGGGTACTTGGACATTAAAGCCTTGAAATGTGTTAATTTCTAGGCCTGGATGTGATTCGAGTTGGTGATGAGGACACTTTGCTAAGATTTGTCTGGTCTAGGCTGTCCTGACATCACAGATTCTGCTGAAGCACCAAGTTTAATACTGGTTTGAATGTGGCAGTGGTGCCAGTTGCACATCAATACATGATGGACTGCAGGAACGTGGTACTTCAAGTGTGTTTAATGATTTGTGGCCATGCAGAGCTCAGATTAAAGGTAAGAATAAATTGTACTGGGTTGTGAAGGGACAAGGGAAGTAACAGGTCTTTGTCAGCTGCTGCACCAGACTTCACTGTCTCTTCAAAGTTTTGTCGTGCCAAGGCCAAGGCAGCAGTGAGCATGGAGGGGGACTCCCTTCAGTAACCCATTTGACATCTGACAGGCCTCATTTCCACCATGCTGGAAATGCAGAAGGTCCTGCCATCTGGTTCATTGATACCCTGGCTCAGCTCACACTGCCATGCCCCCACGGGGGTTCGGCAGGAGACAGTTTTGAAAGTGGTTTATCGCTGTGGGTGAAGGAGGTAAAGCAATCAATAGCAACACTTTTAGAGGAAACAGAACTGTTTGGACAAGAACATACAAGTTTTCCATGTTTTTCATGCCTGTGTCACCAGTGCTGCAAGATGTCCAATCCGCACAGCACCCATACTAGGTGTGAATGGAAAAACCACCATCCAAGTGTGTGATTTTTTCCAAGCTGGTGGAGCTCAGATGGTTGTTTGGTGTAGGCAGAAGCTTTGCTTGTTTGTATGTGTGCTTATGCAGTGCAAACCTTCACAGCTTCACCAATGGAATAGAAATGACATCCAGGATGACTCATATTTATGTGTCAGGAAAGGGTAAAGATGAAGCTACAGTGCTACCTTTTCCCTGCTCGTGCTTTGGAAACAAACTTCCCAGCCATTTCCAATCAACAACACTCATCCAAGCAGATGAAGATGGTCCTTCATTAATCAGCCTTCAGATTTGCCTGGAGCTTGTTCTAATTGATTTAGAGCAGAGCTTCAATTCTCCAGAAATGAAAAGCAAAATAAATGCAATAAGTTTAACTCCAGTGTGTCAGTCCCATTTCCAGTGGGTTTATGGTTTTATTTCCTTGGACAATTTTCTGCCACTCTCAGCTTGGCAGTGCAGAAGCACACTGATCAAGCAGTACTCCTTGTGTGCAGGGATGCCAACAGGTCTGTGGTTTTACTCACCTCAATCCAGTATTTGCCAGAATAAAGCTTTTTGTAAGTCACCCCTTCTGTGGTATGAGCTGTTTCCTAGATCAGAACACTGCCTAGACCATGGTAGGTCTAAGGACCTAAGGTCTAAGGTCCAAGGTCTGAGGAGCCCAAAACTGGACCCTGTTCTCCAGATGTGTCCTCAGCAGGGCAGAGCAGAGGGGCAGGAGAACCTCCCTGACCTCCTGGCCACACTCTTCTCAATGCCCCCCAGGAGGCCATTGGCCTTCTTGGCCACCAGGGCACATTGCTGGCTCATGGTCAGCCTGTTGTCCACCAGGACTCCCAGGTCCTTTTCCCCAGAGCTGCTCTCCAGCAGGTCACCCCACCCTGTGCTGATCTGTGGGGTTGTTCCTCCCCAGATGCAGGACCCTACACTTGCTCTTGTTGAATTTCATTAAGTGTCTCCAGCCTGTACCAACCCCTGGGGACTCCACAAGACACAGGTCTCTGCCACACTTACCACAACTCTCTGAGCTCTGCCCTTCACTGGGTGGGAAGTGATGGGGACCAGTTACCTACTGAGGTAGGTGAAGTGAAAGTGAAGCCTGAATAGCAAAACCTGCTGCCCATTTGATCACCAGGATGGATGTTTGTGCAAGTCATGCAGGCCCTGGGTGGCAGGAGAAGGAATTTACACAAATGTTATGAACTGGGTTATGATTTCAGAGAAGCAGCATTTCAGAGTTCAAGTGCATATTTGGGATCAGAGCTTAGAAACCTCCGTTCAGCTGCTCTGAAATGTAACTTTTGATAATGTGGCCCATAAAGATCTCCTTAAGTTCATGTATTTTTTTTTATTATTTTTTTTTTAAGTGATACAGCTTCTGAACATAAAATCCAGCCATTTGCTCCTTTGGCATGCACAATTTTTGGTAATAAATGCCATCTTATTCATGAAAGAAGCAGAATTTCTCATCGTCCCTGATTCTGCAACAAGACCAGCAATTCTCCTACTAAATCATGATATATGTGCTTTTACAATGAGATATTCCTGATTTGCTTCCTGGATCATATAATACTGGGTAAAATTGAAAGTGCTGGGTAAGAATGAAGTGTTATCAACTGAGGACTAAGACTATCTATAATCCCTCCAATCCAGATCGGATTAATTATTTGCAGAAAGTGCTCCAAGTGCTTGTATGAGATCAAGGGCTAAATGGGTTGAAGTGGGTTGTACAATTTCATGGAGGAGTGTTAAGCAAAAAGGGGATTTGTCAATGAGAAAACTTTATTAAACGGCTGCTAATTGAAAATAAACTTGCTAAGGAGCTGTCTGCAGTCTGAAGAGATCTTTATGCACTGCTGTATAAATCACCATTTAATTGAGTCCCTGGGAACTCCTGCCTGGCAGCACTGAAGAGGCAACACCATGCAGACCTGTCCTCCTGAAGCACAGCTGGACAAGGAAGGACCCAGTGGGCAGAAGCAGGGATCCCACACCTCTGTTCCACAAGTGGGATGGACACAGATACTGGGATAGCAGCACTAGTGCAGAAAGCTGGAGAAGGCCACTGGGGAGGCCTTCAGCTGGACAGCTGCTTTCATGCAAGGTTTGTTGCAAGACAAACCTTATGTGAGTTGTGAGGGAGATGTGGAAGCAGCCTGGGGTGTTCACAGGACACACAGTAGCCCAGTTTAGACCCAGTTTTCCCCCGTAACAGGAAAACCTTTCTGCTGTGACATTAGAAGGAGCTGCTCCCAGAGGGGACAGGCTGCTGTCATTCAGCCCACACTGGTTTGGGTCAGGGGGTTTCAACAGGGCTCACAGGAGAGCTGGAAGAAGGTTCATGGAACATTCCAAGGAGCTGAGTTTGGCCCATCACTGCTGCACCTTACACCCTGCCCTGCTTCCACATCCCAGTGCTCTGCCACTGCTCTTCAGTTCTCCAAGCCACAGCTGTTTGTTTCCCCCCTAGTGCACTTCCAGCAGAGCTCACCACTGGCCTCCAGTTTCCCAGTGCTCCCTACTCATGTGGTGTAAGTTGTGTCAGGTCTTCCTCAGGCATCTGCTCTTCACCCTTTCTTCCTTTTCTCAACCTTACTGGTTTCCCTGGATTTTCTCCTCATTCCAGTTCCTTCCCATCACTCTCTTCCTGACTCCCTCTGATTTCATTTCTCTTCTTGCAGCTGTAACTTTGCCTACCCTGCATTTTTCTCCCAGTGAGCCTGACCTTCCTCTAAATCTTCCAGGAGCAGAGCAGCTGCAGTCATCCCAAAGCACATGCCAGCTCTCCAGCTGATCCACCCACTGCTCCCACCTCCCTGGTTCTGCAGGATCATTGATATAAATATCAATAAGGGTATAAAATAAATGGTATATAAATTGGTATAAATATCAATAATGATGAATTATGAATTGGCTCAGTGCTATTTAATAATTTATTCATTATTTTATGTTCTTCCAACAGTTCGTTAGAGTCCAATGATTAGCTGAAGAATTTAACCTCTTGAACATGCTGTATTAATTAAAACAAAATATAAAAACAAGTAAGAATGGAAAAGTATAGAAAAATAAGATAAACTTATTCTGTGGAAGGAATAGCTACCAAATGTCTGCATTTAAGAAGGGTGATTTAAAGTTTTATCTGGGAGAAATAATAGAATGTAATAGATTCCATAGGCAATAATCAGGGCCTTATCTCAAAGTGCCAATCTTCCCTCATTTGCTATTCTGGGGAAGATGACTTTGTTATAAATAATGAAATGAATTGGTTCCTTCATTCAGAATCTTGTTAATACCACGCAGGCTTTTCTCTGTCCATTTATTCAATAGTCTTAACCAAAAATTAATTCCATGGCTAAAACAGAAATAAATTCCTTAAACATCAATTAGCTCTAACATTCTCTCTGGGGACAACGAGTTCCAGTCAGTTCTCTCCTCACTAACACACTCTACAGAGCTCTTCAAAGGCAAGGAGGACCAGACTGAGCCCGTCAGGCCATGGTCGGATGCAGGACTCTTGGTGGAAAGTTCTCTTTAGGGGAGATCACCCTTCATAGCCCCTTTCAGGTAAAAAACAGCTAAATCCCAAGGCAGGGAAGTTTCTCTTTCGTGTCATTTAACCTTATGCCACGTAATCATGGCAGAAAAGTCATTATCAAAGTTGGATCCTCTGCTGGAAAACCATGCAGCACTTCCCCCCGTGGCCATCCTGGCTCCATGGTAGTTCATTAAAACTGGGGAGGGATGTTCCTCCTGACAAGGAGGAACCCTCGAGTGGCTTGTTAAACTACCCTTACAGACAGAACAATTTTAATGTAACAGATGATCTTTCTATAATTTGATGCTCAATCAAGCCTATAAATATCACTGTTGGCTTAACTATTCATGTGTCAGAGCACCAACAGCTAACCAGAAAGGCCAGGGCAAGTTTTACTGTTAATGATAATCAAGGAGAGCTCTCTCTCAGCACTAAAATGACACTGCTGAGCAGGGTCAGACACCCACGGGTATGAGGCACTGAGGACAAACCAGACATTCGTGTCAGTTTGCCACATTACTCCAGACACAGGGACCTGAGGAATGAGCAGATCTCAGTGGTCTTTGGTTTGTGCCTTCCACAACAACAGCCACAGCACAAAACCTCTTCTGTAAACTGGACAAGCTTCTCTTGGACTCAGCTGGATTTTAGCCACAGCTTGACACCTCCTCCTGTTCTGCCACACTCTGGTGTAGCTTGTAGATAGATGTGAAGTGCTGAGCTGGGAGGGAAGCTCTAAAAACGAGCAGCCTTGGAAATGTCCACTTTGAATAAGCTTATGTAGCAACTTGGTTCATGAGATGAGTGGATCCTTCCCTCCCTACCTCTTTCCAGTAACATTCATCAGGTTAGAAGTTGTTCATCCTAATTATAATCTCCTTAATGATTGCCCAGGAACACCAGGCAGCACTGAGCAGATGTCGTGCTGAGATGGGTGACTGCATCCTGAAGAAGAGTGGAAGAAATGGTGCTGAGAGGAGAGAGGGAGCAGCTCAGTAGATCAAGGGCTGGAGCATTCCAGAACTGAAGAGACAACTAAGAAAGACTCAAAGAAGTTTGTTTTTTATCAGTCAAGTGAGCTACAAAAGTGAAGATGAGTTTCTTTTCATTTTGCAAGATCAAAAGCACAAGATTTGTTTAGAAGTGCACATTTAAGTGAAAAAGAGAAAGCTGGTTCTCAGGTGGTGAGGGGCTGAAAAAGAACTAAGTATAGATATTCTGTGCAGTAAAATAAAATAAAGTAAAACAATTCTTGAAAGTACTGAAAGGCAGCTGCATCTAGTGACTCTCACCTCACCCTCAGCATGGCTAGACCCAGGTGTGCACATCAGTGTGATATCCAATTTACTGCCAGGTTTAACAGAACAACCTGTCTATTAAACACAGGCTCATAAGATTCAGATCATACATCATTCCTAACACAGGTGTCTATGAGCTACCCAAAGAAGATAATACTGTTTGTTTTTTTCCCTTCCCTTGTTGGAGAAAAATGCCAGCATTAGATCTTATAGGAGGACAATATTCCCCAGAAAAAACAAACAAACAAACCAACCTCCAAAGACTAAACAAACAAACCAGAAGTAAAATAAAGTGCAGAAATAATAAATGAAAGAACCCACAACCTGACCACAGCAAACAGAGGGAAAAGGAGAGGGAAAGAGAGGGAAAAGGAGAGGGAGGGAGGGAGGGAGGGAGGAGAGGAGAGGAAGAGAGGAAGGAAGGACGGGAGAGAGGTAGAGAGAAAGGAAGGAAGGAAGGAAGAGAGGAAGGAAGAGAGGAAGAGAGGAAGAGAGGAAGGGAGGAAGGAAGGAAGGAAGGAAGGAAGGAAGGAAGGAAGGAAGGAAGGAAGGAAGGAAGGAAGGAAGGAAGGAAGGAAGGAAGGAAGGAAGGAAGGAAGGAAGGAAGGGCTTACCCCTGACAAAAACACTGCACTATAAAGATGAACCACTAAGCCTCATATGTAAAACTAATATTCATTATATATTGTACACTTGTTACCTTAACAACAATGGGAACATAAATTAAGCATAAAAAGATTCAAAAACTTTCTACAAGATTATAATTTAAACAAATCTGAATCTGGGAACTGAATAGATTTGTAGAATAGGGTGGACAAGAACAATGTCAGATACAGGAAAGTCCAAGAGTGATATTCTGTATTTCTGTGGGGAAGTTATGCTGCAGCACCCTTGAATCACGAGCAATCCCACAGGACATGGTGTGAAGCAGAGGTTGGGTGAGACTTGTTGATTGTCACAGGACTGAGCAGCTTCCTGGAGAAAACAGGAATCTCATGCTCAGGTGCCCAAGTCTACACCAGTCACTGCAGGTTCCCTCTATAGTCAATAGAGAAAAGCAGATTATGACATAGAAGGGATGTCACGTTGCCACCAGTTTCACAGGGCATCTGGCAGGACTGGCTCAGGCTCAGATTTTTAGGTCAGAATTAACTTATTGACATCTGGCCTAGTATTAAATCCTTTTTCAGTCCAAGAATTCTAGAGGAAATCAAGGCTGAAAGAGCTGAGCAATCAACAGTAATGTTAATTACTGCCTGTAAAACTGCCTTTACAATCCCCCTTTAAAACTGCCTCAGCACAGAGAACCAGGAAGCAGTAAATACGACACAGCTTTTAAAAAATGTGCTCCTTGGAAGGTCTGAGGAGCACACACCTGTGGGTCTGGCTGAAACAATTCCAGAGACCAGGATAAATGGACATACAAGTAGTGATGACATGTGAGAGAAATAGCAAAGAAGCAGCACATTTGGCCATTTTATTAAGATTTTTAAAAAAAAATATGCAAGTATGGAAGTGACAAAGACCCACTAACACTCCCTTTGGATTTTCACAGCCCTTCCAGGATGGATCCTTAGCAGAGACAGCTGGAGAAATGCAGCCTTGGGATAATATGGCTGGTCCTGACCTGAACAGAGAGCTGCTTAAAAGACAGGAAAATAATGTAACAGGGGAGGGAGGTGACCAGTGGCTCAGGATACCTGTAAATTATCTGAAAAGGCCATGAATGGTGACATGATAGCACTGATGGCATGAAGTGATTCAAGACTGAAAAGAGAGCTGATTGCAAAACATCACAGGGGAAGCTGCCACCACTGACTAGAGGAGAAAATGACAGTAGGAATTTGGCACAGGTAAACATAGAATTATGCAACACAAGGAAAAGAGCCCTGCATTTACATCCAGAAATGACAGGGTTTGAGCTGGCTGTTACTGCTCAGAATTATTGGAGTCAGTGGTTCAAAGAGATTTAGGGGTTTAGGTCCTGTGGAAATATCAGCTTAATCAGAGAGAAAGGAAATTGATGCTGGAACGTACTAAGGAAAAGAGGGCAAAACTGAAAACAGGGTCATGTCACTGTATGAATCACTGGAGTATCTGCATCCTGAACACTGAGACATCCCCTCAGAAAGGCTGGTGCAGTGTTGGGAAAGGTTCAGAGAAGGTAACACCTATGATCAAGTGTCTGGAATAAGGAGCATGGTAAAGAATTTCATTTAGGGATAAAAAGGAGGGGAAAATCATGCAGATTTGGGAGTGAACTGGAGAGGATAAACAGATAGCTCTTCATATGGGAAACAAGGGGCATCAGACCGGGGTACTGGTGGTGGATCCAAAACTGTGACAAGGTAACTTTGGACTCTCCATCACTGAATCCTACAGAGGGTAAAATCCAAGGTAAAATTCAAAAAAATAAGCAAAGCCATGGATAAAAAAGCCATTCCAAACCATTAGACAAAAGGATACCATCCACTCCCATAAGGTCCCCATGCTGTGGGTCACCAGTGCCTACAAGGACATCCTGGAGAGGCTTTTCTTCCTCTCTTGTTATGCTCTTTTGCATCTGCAGCGGTTGCTGCTCTGAGCAGGGGTATCCTGTGGTTATGCTTCATTTTCAGGAAAACTATTAAAACAAAAAGTCTGACACTGCTGCAAGTAGTGAGCAAAAATAATTGTAAATATATCATTTCACAGAAATTGAATCCATCACCAGCAAGACAATGTGCTTTTTTTTGTTTCATTTCAGAATGGTTTGTTATATTAAATTATTCTGTACATACCTCTACTACTTTAAGGGGCTACTAGGCTGACTTAACAGACATTTATTGTAGAGATAAAAATGAAAGGGAAGCTGATTTTTAACCCTAGAATATTGTTTACTGCCTGGATGTGCATAACCAAGAAAAATTATTAGATATGAACAGAAGTTGTAGAGTTAAGCCTAGAGGTCATTGAAAGGTGCCTCTACAAAAATAGCTCCTGTGTGAAAGCCATGCAGGCAGCCTGTGCAGAAGATCAAGTGTATCTTTCAGCAACTATTTCTCCAATTACTTGCTGAGACAGAAACATCTCTTCAGAATAAAATCCAGGTCCTTTGTGTTGCACTGGATGTTGACATTCAGTGTTTCTATCCGACTCCCAAGTCCTTTTCAGAATTGGTTTTCTCCACCTTTCCCCTTTTTCCTCCCCCTGTTCTTGCCTATCTGGTCATCCTGGTCTTCACTCATGGTCTTGAGATGTGGGTTCTTTCTCTTTGGAGATCCCAAGATCTCCAAGCATTCCAGAGTTGGAGCAAAACCAGATGCAGTGTTTGGTCATTTCCAGTCCAACGCTCTTTGTTTAGGTCACACTGCATCCAGTTTATAAATAGAAAATACATTCATAGTTTTTATTAAAAAAAATCTAATAAAAACAATTGGCAATGGCCAACAATTGGCAACATTCACATATGACATTTGAGGTTCTTCTGGATGATTTAGGATCTGACCACAGGGAGTTACAGCATATATTAATATTTTGCTTCGCCCTTAAAAAGATACTTGGGAATGGAAAGTCCAAGGAAGTAAATTCAAGAAGTCTGGCAAATATGATCCCATGGTAAAAGAGCACAAGTAAAAAAGGAATTAAGGAGACCAGTAAAAAAAGGAATTATGGAGACCAGGTACCTGTAAAAAAAGCACTGAGAAATGGCCCTAATGCAGGAGAAGAAACTTGCAGCTGCATTGGATAATTTTCAATGACTTGGAAACGAAAGGGGAAACTAAATGTTAAACTGTATTAGCAGAAGCCAGTCTGCAAGAAAAGAGGATGCATTATAATTAGTAAGGGACCAAAAAAGTAGCAAGAAAATAAATATTTAAGAATGAGGAAAATGCAATAAATCCTTGAGTAATTCCACACAGAGTAAATAATGAGTGATACAGGGAAAGCTTAAGTATTCAGTGCATCCCTCATGTAAAAATAAAATGTTAGGTTTTTTACCAATTATTAATGCAATTAATCTTAAGAGAGGAGGAAAGAAAATAGGGGTTCATTGCAGAGCGCTGAAGGGAGTAGCCTCAGCAGCCACAGCTTGATTTGCCTTAACCTGTGAGAGCACATGCAGGAAGAGGGACATCCTAGAAGCCCAGGAAGGAGTAAGTAGAACATCTGCCATTAAAAAGGAGTAACTGGGGAAATACAGACAGGTCAGTCTAACCTTAGTGCCTGGAAAAATACTGGAACAAGCAGTTAAGCAGCAGTTTATAAGCACCTGGGGGATAATAAGGTCATGAGATGAGAGCCCACGTGGATTTGACAAAAACAATTCATGTCAAAATAATCTATTTTCTTCTCCTTGGCAGGATAACTGGTCTAGTGGGTAGGGAAGGTGGTTGGTGTGATATATCTTGTCTCTAGGAAGGCCTAGGACACAGTCTCCCATGGCAGTGTGTGCTTGGGAAGGGGTGTGCAGGAAGCTACCATGGTGGATAAACAGCCCTGAAACCATTAGAAATAGCCCTGGATGGTTCCTCACTTTACAGGGAGGGCTCTGTCTTGTGCTACATGCTAATCAGCATTTTCTTTTCTACCTTTTGCAGCAGAATATAGTCTAATTTGCACAACATATTTTGGCAGCCCAGGCAGTCTCCTAACAGGTGAGATGGATCCCTGATGCCTTCACACACACACACACACACACACACACACACACACACACACACACACACACAGAGAGAGTGTCATTCTGGTTGGAAAAGACCTTCAGGATCATCAGGTCCAACCACTACCCTAACTCTGCAGCATCCACCACTAAACCCTGTCTCCTGGCACCACATCTGTCTTCTTACATGTCTCCACCTCCTGGGACAGCCTGGATCACCCAGTCCAACTCCTGCCCCAGAACAGGACAACCCCAAAGTTCACACCATGTCCCTGAGGGTGCTGTCCAGGTGTTTCTTGAATATTGTCAGGTTCTGTGCCATTCCTGCTTCCCTGGGGAGCCCATTCCATTCCACCACCTTCTGGGTGAAGAATCTCTTCCTAATGTCCAACCTAAACCTCCCCCTGCACATCTTCCTACCCTTCCCTCAGGTCCTATCATTGGTCACCAGAGAGAAGAGGTCAGCTCCTCCTCCTCCTCCTTCCCTAGTGAGGAAGCAGGAGCTGCCATGAGGTCTCCCCTCAGGCTCCTCCAGGCTGAACAAGCTTCTTGGAAAGAGAGTTGATTTGTGCTCATGCCCTCCCCAAACCTGGCAATCATCAGCCCAGACCTTGTCCTGACCTTCTACAGACTGGCAAAACACAGCTCCTCACCCTGCAGCTCTACCACCCCTTCCCTGTGGACATCTCTTTGCAGAGCCCCTGCCTTTTGCAGGACTCTGGGTTCCTGTTCTAGCAGTAGCAGCATCCCCACCCTGATGAGGTTCTAGCACAGCAAATGCACCCCATGTCAGGGGAGGGTTCAGAGGAATATTTACTACATTTGGCAACAGAAAAGATGACTAGTGAAATCAAACATGAAACACAATTGCATTTGTATTGAGCTACAAGGGAAATGTCTATTTTTTTTCCCTCATGTAGCTCACTCACTATGGGCAGTGGAGTTTAACACTGTAGGGAACTGTAATGTGGCAATAAGTCTCCAAATGGTCCATCCCCATGATAACACTCTCTCTTTCCCCTCCTTAGATGCTCCATCAGTTTTCTCTCTCCACTCTTAAGAAAATGTATTTCCTAGAACTACAGGCCTGGGAAGGAGATGGAAGAGTTGTTTGTGCATCCTTCCCCAGAGTAGCAAGAGTCACTGGTGACACTGATCTTCCAGACCTTCAGTGATGGAGTTGCCTCAGCCCTCATGTCCTGCATCTAGGGGCCCCTCTGTCACACTGGGCACCACCTCTATCCGTGTCCTTCCCAGGAAGCCCTTACATTTCAGTATAAAGTGTTCCCTGTCTGCTTTGGCAGGTGAGTTGTATGTAACCTTAACACCTCGTGAGCTTTGTAAATATGCCAAACGTAAATGTTTTACAGTAGAAAAATCTGAATTCCACAACTCTTTGTAGCACTGAGAGCTCTGGTGTGTGCTCAGCTTTGCACAGAGCTCACTCACAGCCCCTCTCAATAGTTCCAAGGGGAGTTAATAGGCCGGAATGGAAGTTGCTGAGACACAAACACTGGTTCCAAAGTTCTCTGAAGGATGGGATGAGAACCAAACATTAGCTTGATGAATTGGAGACATGGCCCAAAATAAATGCCATCAAATTCAACAGTGAAAAATGCAAACAGCTCAGTCTGGAATTTAGGCAGCTGAGGTCACCCTTGCCATCCAAGCTGGTTTGAGAACTTTCTATCCTTCTCCCCACCTCCAGTCTGCTCATTTCTGCCTTAGAATAAGTTTGTTGCACTTTTTAGATGTGGTGTTCACCAGTTTGTGGGGCTGAGTGGCAAAACAGACAACTCAGAATAAAAACAGTTCCTTAAAAACAATTCCTCCCTTCATTATAAAGTGTTTTATCTGACCTGGTTCAGTTCTCTGCTCTGGTTCACAGCACAGCCCCACAAGCAGTCGTGTCAGTGTCTCTGTGGGGGAAACAATCTGCAGGAGGGAGAAACAAATGAGGTGCCAGGACCATGGAAGCAGAAACTCCATCGCTGAAGCTGTTTCATGCACGTCCATTTTGATGAAGGAGAAATCAGATGTGCAGATACAGGATGGGGAATACTTTGTTAGCAACCATACAGGGCAACCTAAGCCCAGAGTGAGAGTCTCCCACAAAGTTAGGATGAGCCAGTGGTGTGGTGCCTTTGAAAAAAATCAGCAGATGAAAAGCAGCCAGCAACACTAACCTGGTCTTGGAATGTAGTAGCAGGAGACATTAAGAGATGGGGGTCTTAGTGCTGTGGGTTTTCCTGTCCATGGACTTCAGTGATCAGGCTGGTAGCTTGGAGAAAAGCCAGAAAGAGAGGTCCCAGGAGGGAAAATAAGTAAATCAGAGAAACTGGTAGATTTTATCATCCAGAAAAGAGAAGATGTGAGGGAACAAATATCAGTCCCCCACAAGATGAAAACAGGTACAAACAGAGCAGCAAGGTCTTGCTTTCCATCTTGTACAGGGTGAAAGAGCAAAAAATGAGGAGCTGGTTTTGCATAAAGCAGATTTCAGTAAGATAATAAGGAAAAGTCCACTGCCCATTCAGAGAACAGGCGTGGGACAATTGTACTGCAACAACTGCAGCAGAGAACCATATTAAAACATCTGTTAAGGGCTGATCCCTGGCTGTGCTTCAGTTCAAGTGCTAGATTAAATGATCTCCTGAGGCTCCTTTAAGATTTGTATCCTATGATCTGTGCAATTTTTTTAGTGTCACAGGAAGTTGTGGCACAAAAGAAAAACACCCCAAAAGAAAATACTAATTTAACAACGACAATGAATCTACAAGCAAGGCAACCTCATCTTGAACTCTGCTTGAAAGTGAAGTTATAAAAGCTGGGGTAAGAACAGAGGAGGCTGTAGGAGCAGCTGACACAGTGATTAGAGAATTGGAAAACAGCAACAAGATTTTCATGCCATGTCTAGGAGATGACATCTGGGGAACATCACATTAAGCAAACTGGAGGACAACTGGGAATCTTGACTGCAGTTTGTACAGGATTGGACTGTATTGACACACATCAGATGGAGACCTGTGAAGAAGAGCATGCAGAAGCAGGGACTGGGGTTTTGTTTGTTTTATTGTAATTGGTTTCCACAATAGATAATTAACTGTGGAGCTCATTGCTGTACGACATGTCAAAGACTGAGAACTTCTCAAGGAGGGATAGAAAAGAACAGGTGTTAACAACACAGAGAATATAGATTTAGGAGGAACAAATTATTCCTGCTCACCAGTTAAATCAGCTACTAAGGCCTGATGGAGGAGAAAAATGTGGTTTTGTAGCAAACCATTGAACATTTGCATATTACAGACGTTTGTTGTATATAGTGCTGCCCACCATGCTTGGCAGAATAAACCACCAGGCATCTCTGTGTCCTCTGAGTTGTGTTTGTCTCTTCGCAACTCCTAAAATTCCTGCGTGGGTATCTGTGGGGTGGACGTGGACACTGGCATCTCTGGGCACCAAAAAGAAAATCTCTTCAGATCTTCATAGTATCAGTCATATGCTAAGCTGGTATTATATTTGGGGACTGAGCCCCTGGAGGGATGTTAAGCACAGCTGAAGAGCTCCCTTGGCACAGAGAGGAGCCTCTTGCAGCCTGGAGCCCTCCCTGGCTCAGCAGTAAGAGACTAGAGCACACAAGACGGATTCAGGCCTGAGCAAGCAAAGCAATGCACAAAGACTGTGCTTTTTTTCTTGAAGGAGAGCTAATGATAGCGTTGAAGGAACGGTAGGGGAACATATTGATTTTCAAAGTTGCAAGAAAAAGAAACATCATTGCTTAATGTTGAAGTGCACTACCTGCAATAAATACCTTTCATGCGAAAAAACCACCCATCACCTGCAGCCCGTTTATCACCATGAAATGAAAGCAGAGATCAGCTCCATTGAGATGGGTCTTTTATGAATTGGTGGTTAGAACTGGATGATAATAAGTAGTTGTGTGATGGGGATGAAGCTTCTCTATTGAATATCTCTCTTCAAATTGCACCCAGCCAAACCAGTGGGCAGGAAACACAATAAAACCCAAAACCTTTCTTTGCAATGGGTGTATTTTATTTTTATTTTAGGTCTTTTTGCCCCTCTAGCAAAGGTCATAAATTATTTAACTGCTGCAGCTCAGACTTCTCTTTTTTACTGTCTAATAAAATCTGAGAAATATAAATCTATTTTAGGTCCTTTTTTTAAAAAAAATAATTGAGAGTGGTGACAAGCAAAACAGGAATTGAAGCAACAATTCAAGGCAGGGTGTCAATGAGTTGTGAGCACCCCAGGAGATTTCAGCAGAAATCTTATAAGGAGGCATTTTGCCTATTTCTGACCAAATATGTCTTGTTCCCTTCTTCAATTTAATAATTTATAGATTCAGTGCTTGTTTTTTGTCTCCTGGCTGCACGCTTCCTATTAAACACATAATTCAGTTGGTTACATTATTATCTGCTGGGCTGCTTACATTTCAGCCAAATGATGTGGAAAGATAACTTTGTGGGAATGTATCAGCTGGTGGAATTGTTAAAGATGAGCTCAGATCATGGGTTGATTTTCCTGGTACTGTTGTGCTCTGAGATTTTAAATAAGCAGCAATTTCTCGGCTACAGGCCAGTGATTGTTTGTCACTTGGAATTATTAACATTTAACATCAGCAACTGCAGAAATTAAGGGTAGATGCGAGGTCAAGAAAGATGTAGAAAAGGTAAAAAAATAGCACAAGTGAAAAGGAGAGAGTGAAAATGCTCTGGACACTTCCCAGGAGCCTTCCCTGAGATGATCTGCAAGAGGCTGAGCAGTTTTGAGGCCTTTCAGGTTTGCACTCCTGTACCAGAGCCAAGAGAAATGGTTGCACCAAGCTGCTTTTATCTGCCCTGCTTCATTTCCCACACCCTGCTCTCCCACACGGGCTCACTGCAGATATCTCCACCAAGATTTGCCCTTTCAAACCTCAAACCTTCTGCTGCTTCTGGAAGTGTTTCTGCTCATCTCCTTCTCCCAGTACTGATCTCCTGGTACTGATGTCCTTCACTGAAGAGAATATAAACAATGAGGGATTAGTTTAAGCACACAGGAAAAGATATTTCTGTGTAAAAATAGATTGTCTCCTTACACATGAACTGCTTCAGCTTCCTCATCATTTCTAGCTGAGCAACAATAATGACTCCCACGAGTAGCCCCACCAGACCAGTTCTACCTCCACATCCCCTCTGCAGAAGAGAAAGGTGAATGAAAAGGGCATGGAGGACCCACTTTCCACCTTCCCCACCATCTTGCATCCAAGCTGGAAGCAAAGTTAAAGGACTTAAAAGGAGGAATTAAAGGTTAAGCAAGTCACAACCAACACAAAACCTGTTTAAGGGATCTGGTGACAGTCTTGGGCAGAATGGATGTGTGATTCTGTGAGGAGCAAAGGGGAAAAAAATTCACTTTCACATCAGGGTGAAGGGGGCTGAACCATCTAAAAAGAGAATCATTAAAAAATAGAAAAGGTATCTAGCATGTCATGGGCTCCAAGACTAACAGAAGGTACCTGAGGGTGGAAAGGAAAATGTACTTTGATGCCAAGATTATACTTTGTTTTAATTGTTGGGTAAATAGGTGGCTGGTGTGTTTGCAGACCATGTCCTGCACCTGATCAGTGCAGTCTGTCCTGGCTTTGTATCCAACACCGTGTCTAAATGATAAAATATTGGGAAATACAATCAACAGGAAAAGAGCTGAAAGGAGAATAACTCCACCTCAGCCAGAGGCACAGGGAAACCCAGAGCCTTGCAGGAGCTCAGGCCTTGGGGATCATCTCCTCTTCATCTAAATCAACTGCTGCAGCAGCCACGGGTGAACAAACTCACACTCCATTTCACCTCCTTAGTTTTGAACGAGACTGATTTCACCATTTGAAGTGGATTGATTTTCACTATCAAAAAGCTGCACGTCTCATTTGAGCTGTCTAGATTCCCTCTGAACAGCCAGCAGAGAGTGACGTGCTTCTACAGCAGCCCATCCTGCCTCAGGATCGGTGCCCAGGGTTGGGCAGGATGCTTTCTGGAGGGTCTCTTCTCTCTCTGCAGAGAGAGCCCAGAGCCCTGACTGAGCCATCCTGCTTGCATTTTAGGCCACCAGGACTGCATCAGAGGACTCCCACTGTGTTTCCAATTTTGGAACCAAGAACTGAATTCCTCGCTAGGATAAATTGGGTTCATTGAGCCTGCCTGGTGCTGAGAGATGATGGATAACTCTATGAGCAGGAGAACACTGTTCCTCTGGATACAGTTCAGGTAAAAAATCTTTTCAGACATAGAATTCTGAGGAACTAGGAGCTCCCAGGTTGAAAATATGTAGAGGAGCTGGAAAGCAAACTTCCTAGAGGCTCTGACTCCCTCAGCAGGCTCCACAATGGACCACAGACCATCCCCTCCCACAGACATCTCCCCTACTTCTACTGTTGGATCTGGGTAGCAGATGGGAAGACTGCCTCAGTAAAGCCATCTTGGTGATTCTGGATGCTAGTGCAAGATGCCCTCCTGACTGTGTGCACCATGTTTTGGCACTTCTAAAGTGTGCTGGACCTCCTCCCTTGTCTTTATACTTGTGCCTTACATCTGACCATCAAACCAAACCTGCCTGTTCAGATCCATGATCTGCCATCTCCACTATATACTATTATTCCAACCTGTGTGTAACTCTAAAATTCTTAACTATGATGTTATGGCTCTTTTCTCAAATCATTGCTCTTCCTTACCAATGGGACCTCCTAGAAAGAGCACCATTACACCATTATTCCCTGCTGATGACTATTTTCTCAGTTAGCTGGTTGTTACACCATGTAAGAGGTGCTCTAATGATATGATGTGATGCTCACTTCCAAAGCAGAGGGGTTGGCAGATAAATCACAGAAGCTAAAATAACACCTGTGTGGTGCTCTCTGCTCTGGTCGTTTCCTCAAGTGCAGCCTGGCTCACATGGCATGGACACACACTCAGCTCCTCCACCATCTCCCAGTGTTCAGGTCCTGATGTTCCCTACATCTTCCACCTGTACACTGGAGGCTTTGTGTCCAGCTCCTGCAGAGGATGGAGGAGAAACTGCTTCAGTCCTCTACCATCCCCTCCACTGTCCCCAGATAGTGTGGGCCAAGGCAGCCAAGGGAATGCATGTCCAGAAGGGGCCCAAGGCTGTTGTGGAGAAGGAAAGTTTCCAGAGGTTTAGGCAGGGGCTACCAGGGCTGAAAGCTTGCAGGCAACCAGAGTGAACCAATAGTTGTGGGTTGTTGCTCCAGGAGAGGATGGTTTGACCTTCCCCTGGGAGCTTTAAGCTTGGGATGTTATAAATGCCCAATGTTCCCCAAAGGTTATCAGGAAATAAATGACAATGCTACTCCCTGGCCTTGCACCTTTGCACAAGACTTTTCTTTTTTTAAAAAATCAAAATCAACATCACAAATTTCATTCACTACCAGTGACTCCTTGTAAGCAGAAAGAACCATGGGAGGACAATGAGATGCAAGGAGAGGACCCTTTTCTGTCAAGGGTCATTGTTCCAATCAGCCACTGCCAGTGGACAGTGGAGTTGTGGGCTAGAGACAATCAACAGAGGCTCCTTTAATGAGTGTTGTGCTTCTTAATTGCTCTCTCTAACACAAGTGTGAACGTAATGCCCATTGATACCAAGAGAGCTGCTCCTCAAGGAATTGAATCCTGCTTTCAAGAGATATTCTGGCTAAAACAGCAACCAGCCCAAGTATATCATAGAATGCTTTGAATTGGAAGAGACTTTTAAGCTCATCTAGATCCAACCCCCCTGCATGGGCAGGGACACCTCCCACCAGCCCAGGCTGCTCCAAGCCCCATCCAACCTGCCCTTCAACACTGCCAGGGATGGGGCAGCCACAGCTTCCCTGGGCAACCTGGGCCAGGGTCTCGCCCCCCTCACAGTGAGGAATTTAATAACATGTCTAACCTAAATCTCCCAGTACTAAAACACCTGCCAAGCCTACAAGCCATTCTCAGTGGAACATGGCATGAGGACTCTCTGACTTTCAGTGAGACTGAGGCAAAGTCCCCTATGAGACACCACTTCAGTTTTACACAAGGATTTCCCTCTTGCCCCCAGCACGTCCCATCTGCTGCCCTCCAGGAGTTGAGCACCGTGCTGAACACTTCCAGTCCTGTGGAGTACATGGTGGCCTGTTGGACACTTCCTCTGACCCGTTGTCCAGCTGCATGAATCCCACAGAAAGATGCCATGATTCTCCTCATCACTTTCTAGCCCTCTGTCCTGGAGCTCTTTGCCAAGAGACCCAAAGAGCAGTATAAAAAGTGCATCATCAGCAAAGCAAAAGAGTGCAACGAGCTGCCATCCCCTGAGCCTCTGAGACTGTCACAGCATGGGACACACTGGCATGGCTGTCTCCTCAAGGTACAATGATGGAGGACACTGCAGGTCATCCTGCACCATCAGCTCTTTCAGACAAGTATGCAGAATGGCCAAGGCAAAGCAAATGGTACCTCACCCTCCTGCTTGTGAGGGGAAATTAGATATGGACTGGTCTGTCCCTCAACACCATTCCTGGTCTTAAAGCATCTCCTACCCAGTGACCCTCCCTTCCATAGTGCTGCCAGCCCATAAGACCACCCTGGGACAGTCCCAGTTCTCTCCAGTAAGCCACCCCATGGCTGCCAACATCCAGAGACATCTTCCAGCCACACTTGCCTCCACACACAACCCCTCCTGCACCACTGCAGGGATCACCCTGAAGGACTCTTGCAGATCTGTCTTGCAAGCCCACACCAGGCTAATGCAGGCAATGAACCTGCTGCCAGTATCTGTTTTACACACTTCCAGACACTGTTTTCTCTGCACTTGGTTTCAGTTTCCATGCCAAGTGCAGCCCATTTGTGTCATTGCTATTTGGCATTAAAATCTTAAATGCACTGAAGTCAGGTAAATATTTACAACTGAGAGCTTAATTAACCACCAGAGAGATGGGCAGATTGCTTACCTGGTAGAACAAGTTTATTCACACATACCATCTCATATCATTACTCCAAAGCTTAGCAGACAGTCCCAGTTCCAGACATGCTTTCTGTACTGGCCTCTCTGTCCTGAACAGCCTCTATGGAGTTTGGGAAACTCAAAACCTGAGCAACCACCACTCTGTTCAATTCTTCTGGTTATAACATCACAGAAGGGCAGATTCTCTTCTTGTCCCAGTGCCACCCAGAGTTTGTCCCTGCACAGAATTAATGAGGTAAATTAGTTGCCTCAGTATAAGAACAACCAGTCATTCTACAAGAGCACAGGATCAAAGGAAATGCTCAGATCTGGGGGATTTTTTTGCATTTTGTTTTGGTTTGTTTTATGGTTTTGGTTTAGTTTTGGAGGGTTTTTTGGGGGGAGGGGTTGTTGGTTTTTTGGGTTGTTTTTTGGTTGGTTGGTTGGAGTTTTTTTCTGTTCTTTGAGAGTCTGTTGCACAAAACTGGCTGACCAAGACCCTGGTCCCCAGGTGTTCTCCATGACTGGCTGCTCTGGAGCTGCTGACCCCTGGAGTCTTCCTGTTCTGGAAATTCAGAGAGATTTCAGGGGATCTCTGCCTGCAGTTCAGATTTGAAACTTCTCAGGCTGGTCAAAAGAAGTGTGCTTTGAAATCACACTTCTATCAGAAGTCCATTCAGCTCTACAGGTCTACATGAATGAAAAAATCAGGGTGAGAAGGAAAGGCAAGACCTCTCCTGATTATATTGTGTGTGTTTTTTAATGTGACCTTGTAAGACAGATGTGGAAGTTAATGGATCTTTTACTCTCCTCTGCTGGCCTACCCATAATATCAGAGTGCTTTGTCCTTCAGAAGGATCTCCTTCCAGCATAGAGGCATCCAGATTAAGTGGCCCCAGTTTTCAGCTGCCTCACCTTACCTGCAGCCATTGCACTATCTCACTCCCAGTGGCAATTCTAGGAGTTGGTGACCCTCTTCCTTGACATTTCCTTCTCCAGCAACAGGAATCTCAGCACTGACAGCCTGGATGCCTGAGAATCACTGTGGCTCCTGGCTCTGGTGGTGGGGGAGCTCGTTCAGAACCAAGTGCTGGTGACCTGTACAGGTAGCTGTGGCAGATGTGGACAAACCCACAGTTAATAGGACAATTCCTCTTTCCCACTGTGTCCTAACATGCTGCCAAGAAAAGACACTGTGACCTTTCTTTACCCAGACACAGGTCCCCAGGCACAGCAAATGAGGAACATGCTTCTGAAAGGTTCAGCAGCTGTGGCTGGCACAGATCCTGACTTCCCTCACTTTTCCTCACTGCTGTTGGGCTGTGAGACAATTTCCACTGGCCTAACAAGGACTCTAACTGAAGACTCACCAGTCCCTCTTCCACCAGTGCCAAGGGAGTGGTGTGTTCCAGCTGCCTCTTAGCCTACAGAGGGGTCTATTTCTTACATCCATCCACAGAATCTAGCTTCAGGCCCTGCCTGCTGCCCAAATCCCAACAACACTGCCGTCCCTCCCCACTGCCCTGAGGAGTGCACAGCACTGCAGTGTCACCCTGCTCATCCATGCCTTGCTGTGGGTACCAGCCCCTCCCTCCCTGGCTGATGACACCTTCTGTTTCATTGCACCCTTCTCAGAGGCCCAGGTGTGCCCAGTGCTGTTCAGCCTGCCCTTGAAGAGGGCTGCCCTCCTCCAGGCCAACGTTGCTGCTTAACAATATTACTGATTGTGCATTTCCATGTGCTGAGTGACCCAGTGCTACTCGAGTTGGTGACAGATTTTTAGAATCAGAAAGCAAATGTCTGGCAGATGCCTTCCCTTCTGCAGACATCCCACAGCCTGGATCAGATGAATTGTCACTGGATTCTTGGCTGGACAGCTCTGGACACCTTCATTCCCTGGGTTTGATGGTTTTCCTTCTTTAAAAAGGCAGCTCCACATCCAGGCCACTTACAGCTCTCCCTCCAATTGTCCTACTTTCCAGAGAACAAACTTTGTCCTTTCCACCTTTTATATTTATTGCTTTCCACACAAAAGCAACTGAATCATAACGCTTGCATTTTCCCTGATCCATCTGTGACTTGGCTTCCTGCAGCCCTTTAGTCTGAGCCTTTATCATGGTTCTGCTCCAGTGGGTGCTCAGAGGGCTGGTGGGCAGCCACGCTCTCCTTGCTGATAATCCTGTGCAAGGACAGTTCATCTGTCCTTGCTATTTGGAGGTATCTCCTTAGGGAAAGATCTGTTTCTCTGAAAAATCCCTCTTGTAATTAGAAGTCACATGGCTTCATTCATCCCAGTCCTCTCTCATCTTCCCCACAGTGAAATGATAAAAAAGGCTATATTGTCTGGAAATCCACATCTTCCATGGTCCTCACTTGTTCTTTTTGTAGAGGATACTTTGCTTTCTTCCCTGCTGTGGGTTTCATTAGGTTTAACAGCTGTCACCACGTGAATTTCATAACATGCTGGTAACATTAAAAAGCCCCATGTTCCTAAAATTAAACTGGCTCTTCAGTAAGGAAATTATCTGCAGACTCCAAAACTGTGACTTGGACCTTCAAGGTAGAAGTGACCAGCTCCTCCAGCTGCTGCCACCTCCAGCTGGACATGCATTCTGGCCTTTACATGGGCCACACATGGTTATGGGGATGAGGGAGCACACTGCTGCCCCTACCAAACCACACCTACAGAAGAAAATGGATGCCTTGCTGGAATAATTTTTCCATTTTCTTATTCATTTGACTTTCTCTTCAATTAAATATTTGAGGCTAATTGCTGGGGACAGCTAAACTTGCAATGATTATGCAACTCAGCTAATAGTGAAGAGTTGATCATTGGTCACCTAAATCATCATATATCCCTTGGGTAAAAACACAGACTTCCTTGCTCTTAACTCATTATCAGGCACTGTTGTCCCTATTAGTGAGCCAGAAATTCCTCATCTCAGGAGAGGTTTTTAACCCTCCAGATGCTGATGCAAGTGTCCAGCCAGAGTGCTGGTTCTGCAATGTGCTGGGATGGTTCTCCAAGATACGTCTAATAACAGACACAGTTAAATGGCCTTCATGAGGTTGCTCTTGCTCTTATTGACTGCAAGAAACCAACAAACATTTATAAAAATATCTCAAAAGTACTTGAAGTTTCCTTCATATGATCCACCTGAGCATTTAACCAGGAAAAGCACTTCTCTTTCTCCAAAGGAACCAGCAAACATTACACTTGATTTTAGCTATGTCCAGACTGGTGTTACTGGAACCAGCTACAGTCTCAGGCCTCAAGAGGTTTCACTGCACTTCACTTGTAGCACAATGGAGGGCAACAGCTACACCACAACACAGGGCATTTTCCCACCCCAGGCTCTTCTAGCACACGTATCACCTTGTGCTCTACTCCAGCACACTTTGTGCAAAGGGTGACACCCCAGCAGGCCTTCACTTTGCCAAATACTCACCTCTCACATAGGTTGCTGCTGGGAGGGTTCCAGAAGAAGCCTGTGATCAGAAGACCAAATTCAAACCATCTCTGCCCTTCATAAAAGTAGCCAAGGATGTGCAGGGCTTAGATGTTCCAATCCCTGCTCCATCCTAGACACTGGAGAAGTGCAGGTTGGGCTGTCCCTACCCTTTCTTTTCTCCATCCTCCACTATGAGGGCTTTGAGATAATTTATTTTAAAACAATGTCTCATTCCCTTGCTTGAGGTGCCTTTTTCCCTGCCAAACCAGCTGCAAACCCAAGGAAACTCATTTCAGGGTAATGGGGAGCTATGGAAGTAAAATCTCCCAGTCACACAGGGTCTGTCAGATGGGGCCAGAGTCCCTGACTCTCTGAAGTCCAGAGGTCCTTGTCCAGCCCTTTAGAGATGCTCCCTGAGAGTTGTCCATGCTCCTTTTTCTCCCAGAGAGGTGGCATTGCTGGCAGAAAACTGCAGGCCATGAGAACAAAATTAAAGTGTCACAGGCTCTGAAAATCACTGACAAAGAGCAGTTCAAACATGTTCATGCTCACTCACTCCACTGACAGGCCTGTCTGTCTTCAAATGGAAATGGTGCAAGTAAATATAGCAATAAGGGGCAGAGGCATGAAAAACAGAAGTGTTGAATCAGAGTTTTGATCACACACACTGTCCTGCCTGCAGAGAAGTGATGTCCCACTAATCCCTGCAGGGCACAGCTTAGCACAGAGCACAGCTGTGCATACGTTTTTGATCAGATGAATCTCACCAACCCTTAGAAAAATCGGTAGTACTGCCAATGGCTTACAAATACTTGTAAATCAGGCCAAAAAACCCAACTTTAAATATTCCTTCTTGGGCTGGGTTTGTTTGTTTACCCAATATTTTATCAGCATGAAACAGAATAACTTGATACTTTCATCTCCTCAAAGGCAGCAAGCTGCAGAACACTGAATTTAAGAAGTCAAAAAGATCTTTGCTTTTCAGCTCTTTATTGAAGTCCTCCTAGGACATCTCTATGGACAAAGTGAATATTAAACAGGAGCCACTTCTTTGCTCCACTGAATTTTTATATTGTCCTACGTTTGGGCCACCTGGGACATCTTCTAGAAAGCAGTCCTGGATTTATTAATGGTTCTTAAAACTTGCCACTGAAAAACAACTTCCCTGGTATGACCAGCATGGCAATAGGTCTGAAGGTAAATGCAGGTTTTGGACCCTATTGGTTTCTAATATTCAGCTTTAAGAATCAGATTACGTGTTTGTTCAATACCAATAAACTTCCAGAGTTTTATAGAGTCATAAAAACACTACAACTACTTCCATTTATGGCCTGTATATAATTTACTTGGGTAGGTTTCCTCTCTAATGGTGCAGTGCAAGTGATTTGAGTTCTATTAGCTGGAAACAGTACATCTACATTTGCAGAAGTCTCATAAATAATTCTGCCCAATGGATGGCATCCCATCCAGACTGCTGTGGAAGGAAGGGGAGGAGGGGCTGGCAGGGGGCAGGGGGAGGAACAGAGGAGAGAGATGGTAGGAATAGAAAAGGCTGCCAAGACGTCACACAAATCAGGAATTCAGGGATTCTCTTTTTGCCAGCAGTATCAAAATCCCATTTTCTTGCTTAATTTGTGGGATGCCTTCAGCTTGAAATGTAACCAGCTCATGCCAGACTGTGGGCTGAACTCCTTGTGAGCCTTGCAAAGGCATCCATGGGAAATGGTATCTACAAGGACACAGAGAATTCCCGAGCACTTTCAGACACGGGCTCAGCTGCCTAGAAGCTTTAAAGCAATAAATGAAATGTTAGACTGACTTACAACTAACTGGATTACTTGGTCTCAGGTAGCAGTACAGGAGAGCTGTATCTCAGGTTTAAGATCCTTCAGCCATAGCAAGGAAGGGACCAGAGGGTCACCCTGCACTTAGAGGATGTGTCACTGTGCAAACACCCAAGGCAGAGGCAACACCAGCATTTACAGCACCCGATGGTTACATTACTGAGTTAGGATACTGCTTGCAAGTGGGGCTGTCTGCCATCTATCCCTATAACTGAAATTAAAGGTAGTGATACTTGATTTTCACAAGAAAAGAAATCAATTAAATAGTAGCAAGTCCATTTCAATAGAACTATGAAACAAAGGGTTAGCAATTGTGGGTCACATTTCTTTAATGCGTAACTGAGCCGTGCTCAAGGATAATGAGGAACTGGTATAGATTTGCTGTTATTTAGACTGTTATCCATGTGATTCCAATAGGAAGTTCACTGCTCCAACATTGCTTCTTCAGCATTTAGCAGAAGAAAAGGAGTCTACAGGAAAGCTGGGGAGGGATTTTTTTCAAGGGCTTGTAGTGAGAAGTGAAGAGGTAATGGATCAAACCTGGAGGAGGGGAGATTTAGGTGAGACATTAGGAGGAAATTCTTTGCTGTGAGGGTGGTGAGAGCCTGGCCCAGGCTGCCCAGGGAAGCTGTGGCTGCCCCATCCCTGGCAGTGTTGAAGGGCAGGTTGGATGGGGCTTGGAGCAGCCTGGGCTGGTGGGAGGTGTCCCTGCCTATGCAGGGGGTTGGGACTGGGTGATCTTTAAGGTCCCTCCAACCCAAACCATTCTATGATCCTATGAAAATCACACTGGCTCCTAAGCACTGCCATTCTGGCTCTGGCCTCAGTGACTTCAGAAGCCCCCAGACCTACTTAACTTCACTAAATAGGACTCAGAGTCAACATCATAGCTCTTTAAAGAACACACTGTGTGACTAAATAACAATGACCAAAAAGGAATATCTAAGTTAGAGGATAATGCCAGAGTAAGATCGAAGTGGTTGTGAATAAACTTAGGCTAGAAAGTAGGGAAAAAAGCAAACAAAACCATTTCAGAATTATATCCTGAAATGACATTCCAACCAGTGCAGTAGTGGCAAGAAACTTAATTTTTTTTAAGGTGAAAAAAATTTAGGAAAGCTTGTAAAGCAGGGTATGGGTCAGCCTAAAGTAATACATGAAATGGGCAATATGAGTTCTTATGTGACTCACCTTGACACTTTTAGAGGAAAGCAGAGGATGGAAGGAGGCTTGTTTATTGTTCAGTGATTATATTTATTTGTTTTGTTCTTGTTCTGTATTTTATATTTGGCAAACTGAGCTGTCCTGATAGATACTTTTGTAACCCTGCCTATTCTCTTCATAACAGTAAAGCTTGTGTAATGGAAAAAGGATTTCTTTCAAAGGATTTTTATGTAAAAAATGGAATCAGACAAGGGCTTGTGGATCTGTAGCTACTCTGTTCAGCCTTTTGTGCTCAGGACTGCTGCCTTTAGTTTCCTAAATAATGAAATAAAACCAACATCTGTTTGCTAATGGCTGTTGCTACATGTTACAAGGCCCTAATTCTTTCCTGGTCACAACCTTGTCTTAGTATCAGAAGCAACAGGTAATTTTCTTCCTATTCCAAGCTGGCCTTCCAGTGAATGGAATCAGACTCAAAGAAACTAATAAACTAATACATACTGGTAACATTCTCTCTCAGCTTTATTTACTCAGGTGTATTGGATAAGTTTCCCATTACAGCATGATGCCACCCAAAATGGAAAAATCAGTCAAAGAAACTGCAGGAGGAAAACCAATTCTTAACTTGGTTGCATCCCATATAAACAAGACAGAGCACCTGACTGAAGTGTTACTGTAGAAAGGCACCTACAACAGTCATCAGCAAGTGCTTCTATTCAGCTTCTATTCAGCAACTTTGCTGGAATCAAAAAGCAATAAAGAAGACCATTGCAATATGTTTAACTTTCAACTGAAAATTATTCCTCATTATGTGTCTTGTATTGAAAAGAGAATAAAAGGAACAGTCAGAAGAGTAAATAGATGGAATAATTTGCTTGGCCAGTTTTGCCAGAGGTCTAGTCTGCTTCTCCCTACAAGAGGGCTGTATGCATGACCCTCTGCTCCTTTAGTGTCCAAAGCAGCAGATTCAACAAGCAGAGCAAAGTGTCCTTGGTCTCTCAGCAGTAACTATAAACATTCAGGCATTATCAGTCCATCAGCTGGAAAACTTGCTGCTAGTTTCAGCAAGTGGCTGCTTAAAGGAGAGTTCACTGAAGGAAAAAAAATCAGTAAAAAGAAAATTGGCTTTGTCCTGGCTCAAACCAGGACAGGTGTAGAAACCAGAGATATCACACTGGGACTCTGAGCAAATGCACATCACTAACCCAAAGGACTGCAGAGGGACCAAGAGAAGCCAGTAAGACTAAACAGAGGGGCAAAAAGGCTACTGGAAATACAAAAGGATAACCAAAGTTTAGACAAATAAGTGCACAGCAAAGCACTAATGCAATATTTGCAGCTGTTTTTTAACATGGAAGAGGTCAAGGAGGCTCCTGCACAGCTGCTCTTTATGAGGGGACACATCAGAGGATCCTTCTCATATAGAAGGACATCATGAAGCATAGCAAAAGGTATTATAACAAATCACCAAGGCTAAAGGATATTCTGCCAAGAGTACATGAGGAACTCCACTGTGAAATTGCTGAATTAATAACTGGTGTGCAAGCTGAAATGTAAAAATGTCTCAATGTCAAGACACGTGGAGGTAGCTAATGTGGTTTCAATTTTTAAAGAGGATCCTATGTATGGATCAGAAAACTACAGCCTGGTAGCTTCTCTGTAGCAGAGTAATTGATAGAAATTAGAATATAAAGGAGGATCAATGGATAAATAAAATATAATGGAGAAGAGTCCATGCAGTTCTGTAAAGGGATATCATGCTTTACAGCTCAGTGTAGCTCTTTGAAGAAGTCAATAGACATGGGGATGAGGAAGATCCAGCTGATGGTGTATTTGCATTTCTAAAGGCATTTTACAAGTCCTTCACAAAAAAAATCTTAAAGAAGGTACTACAGAATGAGAAAGAAGGTCCTCACACAAAGAAGTATTTGTTTAAAATGTACAAAACACAGATTTGCAATTAAATGATAAGGGTGGTAGCTACTGAAATGAGCTTAGTGAATTAAATCAGTGAAAAAAACGTTTAAAATTATTATTACAACAAAAGACAGGGTCATTGTGACAGCAACCATAGCCATGCTGCAAGCCCCTACTGACCACTTTGTGCATTTCTGATCTTCAACTCAGAAAGGACACACCAGAACCTGAAAAAAACCAGAAAGGGGCAGCTGGTGTGATGAAAGGTTCAGAGTGATTTCCATTCAAGGAACAGCCACATACACTACGATTCCTCATCCTGAAATGAAGATACCTGGATGTGGCAAGGTGAAAGGAGAGGTGGGTGGGAGAAGCATGAGATTAAAGGAATGGCCAAATTCTGAGCAATTGTAGTAATAGTTCATTTTCTCTTCCATAGGCAGCTACACTCAGCTATCAGATGGTGGGTTCAAAACAAACAAAAGGGTGGAGTTTCTCCATGTAGTACAAAGGTAACTCTGTGACGTTTGCCACAGGTAGTTTCACATCATGGAAACCCTGTTCACAGTGAGATTGGGAAGGTTCCTCCTCCCCTGAGGGCTGTGAAACACTAAGGTACCACCATGGTCTCAGTAGTTCGAGAGCCACAGGCAGCCAGAAGCTTGCTCCACTGTTACACCCACTCTTGAGCATCCATCAAACCCCCACTAGGAAAGAGGACTCATGGTCAGACCATTCTGAAACACTCAGGTCCTTGTAGTAGGTGAAAATGATGCCCTTCAGAGCACTTTTCACTGTTGTCACTTTCAAAATCAAGTTGGGAGTTAACCAAGTACTTGTACACACTGTTACCTATTTGCTGTCTTTTGTGGGTCCGGGTTTTGCAACAGCCTGAGGAGGCTGAAGGATGCTGTGTCAGCAGGGGCAGAAGGTGCCTGCCACATAAACATGTGGCCAAACACTGAGGGAAATGTCTTGCAACAGCCTTACTGATCACACTTTTGTACAGCAGTCATGCGATAGCAAAGATTTCAGGATCCCCAGCAGGCCCTCTGCAGACAGGTTGCTTGATGTAAAAATCTGCTTGGAGAAAAATCCTCCAAGTGGATGCCAGTTCAACACCACTCTGTGAACTGTCTTTAACAGTTTCCATAATATGGTGTAAAAAAAACTTGATATCAAGACACTTGAATCAAATCTATTTATGATGCTTTCATCTTCTTTAAGGCAAAATTACCTACACCAGCTGGGAGGCCATAGAGAATAAATGGCCACATCACATCAAAGAAATTATCTCCATCAGCTATGATGGACTAACCTTTATTGTTTGAATCCTCTGCTTCAGAACTTCTTTGGTTGCCTGCCAAGTTCATGAAGCAGTAATCTTCTCTTGATTCATAACCTGGCTCCTGAGAGCTGTATCCTTCCCTTCTCCCTTCCTCTGAAGCACTGGGCAGAGAGAGACAAGCCAGCGAGTCAGTTTGGCAGTAAACCTGCTCTAAAATTGAACTTAGAGCAGCATTAACAACTTTCATTGCAAAGTTCAGCATATCTTGCTTTCAGGTCCAGGGTAAAATAATTAGCCATGGAGCTTGCTGGAATCCTCCTTGAGATATTAACTCTCAGTGCTCCTCAGTGGCTGTTTCTCCCTTCTCCTGATCTGTAGGTTTTATTCCACGCCTACGGATCATAACAGAAAACAGCCCACAAGAGCTTCCAAGCTACAGAGGGGACCCAGGACATAGGCCAGTCCTCTCATCTGCTCTGATAATGAAGCTGTAGCTCTTATTTCCTTCACTGGACAACGTTGGATGGTCTGTGAAGGAATATGGGATGGGGACATGCTGAGGACCCTTCATGGTTGCCTGAGACATATGAATTGGCCCCTTGAACCAAACTCTCATTTCAGCCAACACTCTGTCAGTACCACTGAGCAGATCAATGGCAGCTCTTTTTTGGAGTTATGTGATAATTAAAGACATATCAGTATCTGCTGATCATTTTATCCCTTTAACTCTACAAGAATTCTTAATGAGGAAGAATTTCTACATCAAGATATTAATGTGCAAGGCAAATTACATATTAAAGCCCTGCAAACGCTACCAGTAATCTTGGCTGGGATTTGCCTGTTGAGACTGGGCCATTTCTGGCAACTGCTGCCTCCAGAGTGACCCAGAGACAGATTGGTCTTGTTTCATTATTAAGTACCTCAGCAAAATGAAGTATGAACAGGCTCAAAAAGATATGTCAAAAATTTTGGCAAGCATGAAGAGAAGCCAGGCACCTGTGACAACCCTCTGTACAACATCAGGACAGACCATCAGAGCAGCCCATTAACATGACTGTGCCTAGATCAGCAACGGGTGCAGCTTTGAGAGGTTACACAGGAGCCAAGGAGTAAAACCCTCTGTGCTGTCTGCTGTACAAGTACTCAAAGCAAAAATTGCCTCTTTCCCACTCAACATACAAAATTGAAATGTGATCTACCCAGATAAAAAGACTTGTGTGTGATCTTCAGATTGATAAACAAAAGGATTAGCTAGTTACTTTACATCTTAGGCAATGGTGGGACTAACACTGGAATAGTGCAGTTAGTCAAGTGAAAAATTGAAGATAGTGCAGTGAACAGCAATACAATTATTTGAAAATGAGTTTTTATGAAACACTGAAGGAGTTCAATACGTTCTGACTATCAGAAAAACAGACAAACCTGGGAGTTGCTATAATGGTTTGTAAACAGCCTCTTAGGGAAGGAAATCAAAATGTGCTCTACAAAATGCCAGAGGAAGCAACCATCGGCTGGAGGGTAAAATTGCACAAATTCCAATTAGAAATGTAAGTATTAACAATTGGGAGAGTCTCCTGGGGGCCCAGAAGTGCAGACCCCACCTTATCAAATAAAATCCAGATGCTGTTCTGTGAAGCTTTTGGTTAAACACAAGTTATCAGACTCACTCCACAGCTAACTGGGAAAAAAAAATCTGCCAGCACGTAAAATCGGACTGAATACTGCTCTGGCTCTGCTAAGCCACGAGCTCTGCATTTCACATCAAAGAGTTCTCTTCCAGGAATACTAGCATAGCCCATTCAAGCAGACAGCACTGAGAAAATAGCAGAATTGGAGTCTTTTTGCTCTGTAACAACGTCTCAGTCCTCTTAAGCACACGCATGAGCTTGGACAAGATGATCACTCTGTTGTTTCCTTCCCACGTTGTTGCTTATTTCCTCAAATGTTGTTTCTGTTCTTCGAGATCAGTGACAGGTTTGCTGACACTGGAGTGAGCCAGGGTCATGCTGCTTAAAGTCTGCCACTGCCTTTTCCTCTGGCAGCATCTGCAGTTCCTGCCCAGTGGGAAATTCCAGTATTTCAATTTCTGGTTTATCTCACTTGGCAATGGAGTTTTAAAAGGGAGGTTTGTTGGCAATGAAATATTGCAGACTCACATGAACCTCAAAAGCAGAAATAATTTGGATGTGGCTGATGAAAATACCCTGCTGGAGGATCTTTCTTTCCATTTGATTGAACTATCCTAAAATATTTTTCACTATTCCGTTCAATGTAACTCAATTTTCTGATTTTTTTCCCTTTCTTGTGGAAGCTGAAGAGTATTGTCTTCTGAGCAGCACAGCTTGTAGGGGACAATGAGGAACCACACTCCACCACCATAGGCAGCAATTGTATTAGAAAAGAGAAATATAGCTTTAAAATAAGTGAGACAAAAGCAACTGTTTGGAAAGTAAATCTTTATTTCAGCCAAAAAATACTTTCTTCTACCAGAGACTTCGACTTTGTGGAAATAACCCTTGAGCTGAAATGTATCTGCACTCACTGACTGGTACACCTGAAGGCAGATCCCAGTGCAGAGGTGCTCATACTGGGACTCCTTACAGCTGACTGAGGGTAGAACCTTCAAGAAGAGGTTTCACCCCTTTCAGAAGAGCCCCTCTCTAGGCCTCAGGAGCTGCCCTATGAAGGTATTTCCAGCTCTCTCTGCACTGGCACTCTTGTTTCACAGCCAAAAGATGGCAAACTGCCTCGTGATCTCCAAGGACAGAGCGTGAGTAGAATTGGCTCAATCCACTTGTCACTGGCTGTGAAGGGACCCTGTGGAGATCAGGTCAAGCAAAGCTGATTTGTAGATGTTCAAAGCAAGAGGTGACTTTCACAGAAGGTGGGCACTGAAAAAGCTTAATAAAAGGTCGAGGGATGTTCCTGGAGCACCATCTGGGAACTCTGTGGCAGGAGCAGGAGCTGAGTCTGGCCCTACACAGTAACAGCCTCCACCACAACCTCAAGCTGCCCGTCTGTCTCGCTCACTCACCCAGCTTCCAGCTTCTGCAAAAACCAAGCTGCAGGGTTGCTTGAGATCTTGTTGCTTTTTTATTTTACAAAAGTAAGGGATTCACCCACGAAAGTGAAGCCAGAATCAGCTTTCTGCCTCTCAGCTCCATGCCCTGGGCTCCCTTATTCTACATGGAGATAAGCAGGCACGTTAAGGGTAAGCTAATTGGATCTGGTTTTGATATCGATTTGAGGGTGAGATGAATCATGGTTTAAAACCCACTGAGTATCACTGACCTCTCTGCTGACTATAAGCACCTACAGTAAGTAAGATTAAGCCTGTGCAGGTAGGTATTTCTGCACATAGTAACCACACAGCTGCAAAAAACAACAGCAGGACTTGCTCTGAAAGCACAGTGCTCAAGAAAGTCACGTCAGAGAATTAAAATGTGAATCAAAAATCAGTTGATACTTGGGGTTATTTTCACTTTTACCACATGTGCATCACCCCCTCCTTGATAAAATGGAGGCATTAGTACCAGTTCACCCCTCAGCTCTATCGTGAAGATATATTAATTAAATTTTGTGAAGAAGGAAGACTCTACAGCAAAGCTCAAGGAAAAAAAAAACAACCCAGCAAGAAATTAAGGATTCTGTATTCAGTGCTGTATGCAGTAAATAATGCATTGAGCCACACACTGAACGATGAGACTAAATGAAATATTGAAGAGTTGCTCATTCAGTGAGCAAGTCTATTCTGTGCACTGAGGCAGGGATTCTGTCTGAAGAAAAGAAGCAATCACATATTTAAGGCTGTATTACAATGCATACACACAGGAAGACCAAATGAAGACTTTGCAGAAATCCTTAAATCTGATGCTTCCTAATATTTGAGTGCTTGACTTCATGACCTCGAAAATGGTTTCGTAAAATATTCTCAGGTGCTTCTTTTTTTCTTTTCTTTTTTTCTTTTTTTCTGTTATTTTCCTGTTTTGTTTAATTTTTCAGTAGGCATCAGACACCTGTTTTACAGATGGTAGCAGAGACAGGTAGTCCCTAGCTGGGACCTGAAGGACAGCTCAAAAACCCAGGCTAGCTGGAGAGTATATAAAACCCGACAAGAGAGTGATGTAGGTCAGACAGGAGAGGTGATCTTATTCTTTGTCTTACATGTAGAGAACTTTTCTGCCCAGCCTAGTCCAGTATTAGTGACAAACAGTGGCTTGAAAGCCACCACAATCATAGAAGAGAACCACCCAAATTCTTCATCAGACATACACTTGGCTTATGCCTTAAATATATGTGTAGTCCTTTTTCCAACAGGACACAAAGCCTGACATGCCCTAAGACTGAAGCTTTTCTCTGTAGTTTTATGGGCACCAGGGCTTTGGGACAGGCTCATTTTTAAAACCACTTTAAGGCTTGTTTGGGACTGAGGAGCTAACACATTAGGTGGGCTCAGTACTAATCTGAATGCAATTTATACAAATACCCAGCAAGGAACTACACATTCTCCTACCTTCACCTTCCAAGGTGATAAATGCTCTTACATGGCTCAGAGATTGCTCTTCATTTTTTAAGATAAATAAAGGTTTATGAAGAAACATCAGTTTTATATGAAAAACTCTCGTTTTTCTTTAACTTCTGTCATTATTGTATTTGCACTTCAACTTTGTATTAAGCCCCTGCATTACCATACCATGGCACATTACTCATCCTCCCACACATCTCATGTGCAGTCAGAAAGTGCCTTCTGCATTTCTCCTCTTGTCCTGCTGCATTTTCGCTTGTTCTCTTTGCCTGCTTGCTTGTCTCCCAGTTCTTGCCCCATTCTGCATCACCTTCCTCCTTCACATTGTGATCCTCTGCAACTGCCAGGCAAGCCCACAACACTTGGACACAATCCATTGCCTTCTGGCTGCCACTTAACCCCACCTGGAAACCTCTGTGATGTAGCAGCAAGGATGTCAGGATCCTTGGCTGCATCCAAGATGTATGAAGAGATTCTGCTGTTAAAGACAAAGAAAGAGGAGAGGCTGCTTCTTCTGTTGAGCTTTTGGAGGCTGCAGGTGTGCAGAGGCATCCTGCCCTTCCTGCCTCCAGCCTCCATCTCACCTATCTCACCTGCCCTTTCTTGCTGAGCTGTTAGGACCATGTCTCCAGTGCTGGCCTTCCACTGAGCAGCATCTGTCTAGACTGCAATGGGGCAGATAGATCCAGCACTGGCTTTCCCACTCCAAACAGGGGAGCATCCAGAGAGTGTAATTCCACTAGGATGTGAAGTCAGGCTCTGGGGTGCACCTGGAAAGACTGATCCATGGTCCACAGAGCAGGCAGCAAAAGGCATCTCTTCCTGTTTCAGAGACGTGGCTGAGCTGGGAGGTCACACTGACACTGTCAATTTGCTGCTGCTTGCATTTTATTCCATATCCCAGATACTACAAACATCCATGCACTGCTTGACCTCAACTTTGAGCTGTCCTCTCCCCCTCAGGGATGTCTGTGCATAACCCTTCTGTACCACCACAGGGCTATGGTCTCAGTCACCTGTTACAGAAACACAGCCCTGTAGGGCCTCACCATCCTGGAGGTGATGTGTAGGGAAAGATGTGGTGAGACACTGGAACAGGTTGCCCAGAGAAGCTGTGGAGGCCCCATCCCTGGAAGTTTCCAAGGCCAGGCTGGATGGGGCTCTGAGCAACCTGGTCTAGTGAGAGGTGGCCCTGTCAATGAAGGAGGGTTGGATCTAGATGATCTTTAACATCCCTTCCAACCCAAACATTCTATGATTCTATGTTCTAGCAGTTAGGAATTTAGCATGATATTCAGCAGCCTGAGGGCATTTCTATTCTACATCAAAAATATTCCCTGTAACTCTGGACAAAGAGATTCAAGCAAGACTCAGGAAAGAACCTCCTCTTTTCCAGAGGCCACAAAGGGATGTGAGCAAATAGTTTGACCTAGCTGCTGAGTTCCTAAATGGGTAAAATGGCGTAAAAGGAATAGAACTCTTGACATTACTTTGTCTCAGTTCCCCATTGCATGGAAGCAGGTTTTGTAGCTCTGCTCTGGTGGAGCAGTGGAAGTCTAACCAGGAGGCACCCTGCTCCTGCACACAGCAGGCCAGACCAAGACAGATGATCTACACTGAAATACATAACCATTAATTTTAAAAAGAAAAATATCACATATTCATTATTTTTCCTATCATGTTTCCCTTCCAACACATATTCATAAATAGAAATGAAAGAACAACTAATGTGCCTTTAGTTACTGTGTTTGTCTGTCTCCCAGTCATAATTCATGACCTGCTTCAACAAACAGGAGAACAAACATATTTGCTTCTGATAAATTAAAATGGTTTGGTGTATTTCTTTATTACATTCCTTCTGTTTTTTCTTTCTTCCCTCCCCACCCCCCCTCTCCTCTCCTGTAATGTTTTCCTTACAGGGATTTTTTATGCTTGCTCTTCTCCAATGGCTACATACTGAGTTTAATCTTGGTGTCTGTTACACCACAGTCATGTCACAGTAACTCCCCTGCAGGGGATTCAGACTGGAAAACCACCCATCAATGGATCTGAGCAAGAACCTCATGTTGTAAGAAGCACATTGGGACAGAGGTGCATGGCAGGGGCAGGGGCCAGTGCCTCAGCTGAGTGACTCCTACTAACGAGATGCATCTGCAGGTGAGGAGCTGGGTCTCCAGGACTCAGAGGCTTTGTGTGTGAGAGGTGGGAGAGTCTGGTGTGATCAGTATTCCATGTGGAGAAAGCTTTTATTGGAGATCTGATGTTGGATAGAGACAGAGGAAATGATCTGCATTGCAGGCGCTCAGGAAGGGATTAATTTCTCCTAATTTAAACTGTCTATCAGGATGACACCTACAGCTAAACAGTCTGTTGTCTGCCTTGAGATTTAAGGAGGGAAACAGGCATTTTTAAGATGTGAGCCAGCTGTTTCAGATGCCTCCTTTAGGTTGAGCTCCAAAGCCCACAGGTCTGACCATGTTTCCACTGGCCAGAGTGACTCCCACCTGCACTTAGTAGGGTGAATCCCACCTTCAGATCCCCAAGCAAAGGCAGCTCATATGATCTGTGAGGACTTCTAATCAAGTGGGTGGATCAACATCATTTCACTCTGGACTGTTATACACAAACACAAGATGAAGCCTGGATTCAGAGCCTGTTGGAGCCCCACACAAAATGCTCCCCCAGGTCTAGAGCAGTGTATAGAAGACCCACTAGCTCCAGAAGTGTAAGAGAGAACACTGGACATCCTTCTCTGCTATAAATTTCTGTGTTAGACTGTTCTTCTTGCATCAGGAACTTGTTTTTTATTAAGCAGGTGTCATTCCAGAACCATTTCCTTAGTGAGATTAATCTTGCAGAGCAAGATGAAAATGCAGCCTTCACCTGTAGCTGATAAGCTGGAATTTGCATTGGCTGCAACTGGTCACTGGTGACAAAAATAAAGTGAATCGTGCACAGGAGAGCAAGGAAGTACAGGAAGAAGACTTAAGAAAACCATGTGGTCAGAGTGATTACTTTCCACCTGCTGCTGGCGAAGTTCTGAGCCTGTTTTCCACACTGCAGGTATAAGCAAACAAGACTGAAGCTGAGGAGAGTCATATTGTGGGGGCAGTGACAACAGTGCCCCCCAGAACTGTGAACCCAAGGTGCAGCAACTCCTGGACTAGTGGAGCTGGGTGCAGGTAGGATAAACATGTGGAGGAAGTGTGTCAATACCTCTCAGCTCTCTTAGAAATTAAAAGCTGACCAAATGCCTGGAGAAGGGGTACACAGACACCCCAAAAGTAAGTGTGGGCCAGAGACATGTTTTCCTAGAGTTTATGAGCATTTAAGAGGCAGCATCAAGGACACTTTCCAAGATGGCACAAAAAACCCCCTCTCTATTTGAGGCAACATTCCAAGAGTGATTCAGACCTGAGGAAACAGTGGCAGCTACACGTGGAATCTCAGCCAAAGGGCAGCACGAGGGCAGGTGCAGCTTTTGCTCCCAGAGTCCTGGCAAAACCAGGAGAAGGCTGAGCTGTGCTAGGAAAGGAAACCTATGAGCCTCACCTTGGAGCAGAGCAATTTCCCGAGCTGCCTTTGGGAACAGCAGAGATTGTAAATCAGTATGAAGCACCACAGAGAGAGGAAATGGCTAAGTGCACCCGAGTGGCTGCAGCACAGGCTGCTGCAGCTCCAGCACCACGCTGCTGGTAGAACCACTGGCTGCAGACAAGGAGGCTGCACTGTGTGCACACTTGGAAGGATGCAAAGAGTGCACTGCCAGGCATGAGGAGGTTTTGCAGTCCACAAACTGTCAGACTGGCCTGTGGAAAGCACCTGAGCAGACTTGTCCACTCCCAGAGCAGGAACTACTTGGGCAGGTCAGCCCTGACTGACTGAGCAGCTGGGGCTGATGGGCAGGGTGTCAATGTGCTGCCCTAGGGTACATCTGTGTTTTGCTGGAGCATTCCTCCTCTGGATAATGTTCATTTCTCTTGTGGGTGTATCAGCTTCAGCAAAATTTGTCATTGTTTTCTCAGGCCTGCGATGGCTTTTACACTGAGATAAGTTTGTGCTGTTACCTACTAAGGGCACAGTCATTAGGACACTCACACAGATTAGAAAGGCTGCAAGGCCAAATCCTTGCTACAGCTTTGCTCACTGGCCTGGAACTCAAGAGAATTCACAGGTCTCTGAAGCAGAAACAAAACAACTCAGCCCAAAGCAGGACTCAGCATAAGATGCTGCTCCCTGATAGCCCAAACCAGCAGGAGCCAGCCAGCAGGGAAAGTAAAGAGCCCTTGAGGAATAAAAGTGACTGGAAGTTATTCCTTCCTGCCACTTCTGGATTCATCTTTGCAGAGGACAAGTGGCAAATACAAACAAGGGTCTGAGGGGTTGACCTGGTGAGACTCTGCTCACAGGGTTTGCTGTACAAGAGAGGAACCACCAGCACTGCTGCACGGTCAGGAGAGCCCGGGAAGGGTTTTGCATCAAGCAGGACCACTGGCCCTCAGGTCTCAGCGTACAAGGAAGCAGATGCAGGATTGATCCCCATGCAGAGTAAGAACATAAATGAGTGCCTTGAGAGGGAGGAGCAGAGGTTTTTGGAAGGAGACCCTGGGAAGTCTGCGTGTGCATGGTTGTACTGTTAGCTACAGCTCTCACTGCTACAGATCTCTGCTGGGGACAAGGCCAGGGGAAGACTGTTCTCAGCAGAGTAAAGAGGAGCAGATGTTTTCCAGGAACCATCAGAATCTCACCAGACACCACTGAGTCTCGCCATACTGGTCATCAACTTAGGCAGGATGGAAAAAACTATTATTTTCTTTAAATGAAAAAGAGAAAAACAAATCACAACAGCAACAAACACTCCCATCTTTAACATATGATTACATTTCAAATGTAATTACAAATGTTTCCAGAGCGTGCAGATGTATTTAGTCTCACAAAGCAGAGATAATTTATTCATAAGCAGATCTGCAAGGCTGCCCAGGCAGAATCCACTCCATATTCAAGGGGATTATTAAATTGGTGGGTGTGAAGGGTTTCTTTGCAAGAGTCTCCAGTGCATAGATAGAGCAGGCAGCCAGATGAGAGAAAGGCAGGAAGGACAGGCAAGACAGGCAGGCTAGAGGGACCTATTTGCATTATGACAAAATTGTCACAGTGACAGCCCCAAACTGGCAGCACTGCAGGAGGGAGAATGGCTGCACAACATGGTGAGGCAACCAGCTCTAGAAACAGGCAAGTAACCCTGCAGGGACTGACACCTTGGCAGGGTACAGCCATGCTCTCAGTTGGGCTGTGGACTCTCATTTGTGGGATGTCTGGAAGTGTTCCTCCTGGAGCCCCTCTGGTACATCTGGAAGCCACCCAGGAGAATAAAAGCAGAGGAGAAGCAGCATCTCCAGGCAAGCTGGTGCTGTCTCCCCTGTCCTGCTTGCCCTGCCTGCAGAACAGAGAGTTGAGAAGTGATAAGGACTTTTTCCAACTGCACCTCAGCAGCTCCTGACCTTATGCATGTTCCTAATCTCCTCCAGTGATTTCAGGTGACTTGGCTGACTTTGCATTGAGGCAGAATGATGGAAACATTGGAAGGTGCAGGGCAAGTAAATGCAGAGTCGTTGATTGGCCCCTGTGGACTCTGGTCAGAGCCAACTAGAAGGTGCTGAGAAGTTGCTCCTTTCTGTCTTCCAGCTCTCAGCTGCTCCTTCCCTGCTAAGCCCCCATGGCACCCACACACTGACCTAGGTACAGCAGCAAGCAGGGACAGAGGCTGCAGGACCTGCACAAGGCAAAATGTGGCCTCAGCAGTCCCAGATGGCTTGTTGAGAGCGTCTTATGTCCCACCAAGTTCAAACATCAACCTGTGCCAGGGCAGCCATCTTATCCTTTTTTTGTTTTTACAGGTGAATGCAAGAAAAAAACCAGTATTTTTCTTTAACCTTTCCTTTCATTTTCCCCCTTTTTCCACTCACAGCTTCTTGAAACTTTCTTAACTTTGGAACAGTGACAGAGCTAAAAAAGAAAAGTGAATTTGTCACAGTGTCACTTTCATGAATTGGAAGCATCTGTAAAGTTAAAAAGTAGAAAAGGGGAAAAAAGGGCAAAAATCACACTTCATATTCTTCACAAAAGAGTAGAAGAAAAAAAAAAAAGAAAAAACCCCAAATCAGTGTGGCATGTGTTAAAAATATATCTCATCAAAACAAGTGGCAGAGAGGAAAAACTGATCTAGCCCAAATTTCTCAAGGGAGAAACAACTTACTCTGTTTCCTGCTTTCTCATAAAAGTATTTCTCTGTTTCCCAGAGCTCTTGGGTCAGCACAGAGTGACAGTCCCTCCAGGTGTTGCCCATACCCCCCAGACAGGGAGAAGGAAGCAAAATTAGTATCTGCCTGTGACTGCAGAGCTGTGGTGAAGCCAGCTAAATCTGCAGCTGAAATATGTGACTGTCTGACAGCCCAGGTGGACAGAGGAGGGACCAAACTGCTGCCTGACGGGGGGCAGGTGGGAATCATTTGCATGTGATGGAAGAGGTGTTATGGGAGTGTCATCTTGTGATGAAATACTGCTGAAGGCTGGTGCCTAAGGGGGCAGCTTGGAGCCATGAGTGGTGAGAGGCCTGTGACATGTATGAGATGAAGAACCCTGAAGGCAGCAGGGCTGGGCAAAGGGCCACCAAGCAAGGGTGAAAGGAAAGAGAGGTTATTCTAAGGGCTTTTTCTCTTGCAGTAAATGCAAGTCAGTAGTCTGATGTTCCCTGAGTGCCTTTGCAAGGATGGGGTGCTGCAGTGACCAGCTCTGGGCTCAGCCCAGCGTGGCTGTGTGGAGCCCCGTGTGCTTGTGGGGGGGAGCCTGGACCCAGCCCTGCAGGGCCTGATGAGGGGGGCTGTGCCTTTAGAAGTGACAAGCTGAAAAGCTCTTGGAAAGGTGGCAGGGTGCAAGCAGGGTAGGAGAGCTGGGACCTGTCGTCTTGGAATGCACACAGGCAGTGGGAGCAGGGTACAAGTGCAGCACAGTGTGACCCACTGCTGAGTCATCAGGTGTGCTGGTATTTTAATGTTTCCTCCTTCTCTACACAAGTTCTCTTGCTTTAAATTGCCTTTACACCCTTGCTGGGGAAGGGAAAGTTAAATGGCCTTTACCACATGGCTCTGTAGTTTCTGGGGAAGCCCAAGTGCTTTTTCAGGCCAAGCAGCAGAGAGGGTAGAAGGCTCCATGAGAGGCTCTGGTGGGGCTGGCTGGGCTCGGGTGGGAAGTTGTCCTGCTTCCCCTCAGCTCTCTGAAGATGTCCTGGGGATGTGCTTGCTCAGCAGATCTGCCACGGAGGCCTGAATTAGCCAGACGTTTACTTTGTCAAGCAATTGAGCAAAAGTTCCTGGGGAAACCTCTGCTATCTCTGAAGTAATTATACTAATTAGAAGAGTGATTATTTGCATGCTCTCCACTTTGGCTGAACACTGGAACTAAGTCTATGTCTTAATTTGCCCTCCTCAAGTGACACAGAAAGGCAGTCTGGAAATAGGCAGCTCCTTTCTGGCTGGCTCAGTAGCTCCCTCAGACACACAAGTGTGTGTGTTTCATGGCACATCAAGGGAGGGGATTCTCCCCCTCTGCTTTGGTGAGACCCCACCTGGAGTACTGTGTCCAGTTCTGGAGACACCAACATAAGAAGAACATAGAGCTCCAAAGGAGGCCATGGGGATGATCAGAAGGTTGGAATACCTTGGCTCTGGAGACAGGCTGAGAGAGTTGAGGTTGTTCAACCTGAAGAAGAGAAGACCCCAGGAGACCTCATAGTGGCTTCTCAGTGTCTGAATGGGCTGCAGAAAAGCTGGGGAGGGACTTTTTACCAGGGTGTGTAGGGAAAGGGCAAGGGGGAATGGCTTTAAACAGGAAGAGGGGAGATTGAGGTTGGACATGAGGATGAAATTCCTCACTGTGAGGGTGGTGAGAGCCTGGCCCAGGTTGCCCAGGGAAGCTGTGGCTGCCCCATCCCTGGCAGTGTTGAAGGGCAGGTTGGATGGGGCTTGGAGCAGCCTGGGCTGGTGGGAGGTGTCCCTGCCCATGCAGGGGGGTGGGAACTAGGTGATCTTTAAGGTCCCTTCCAATCCAAACCATTCTATGATTCTAAGATGAAAGCTCCCCTTAGGCTGGGAGCTCTGGAAGCACAAGAGTTTTTCTGGTTCAAGTGAATTTGTGGGCGGTAAGTACAGTAAGTACCAGGTAGAATCATCAACACTCAAAGAACTACATCTTCCAGGCAGGTCCTGGTGAGTTTTCCTTCCTTGCAATGGGGAGCATGCCATCATGAGAACGAACGTCCCAAGATGGCCAGGAGGACAGCACTGGGCAGAGAAGCAGCTGCACAAAGCTGGGGTGTGACAGTCCCAAGATGCTTCCCCCGGAATCTTTATGCTATGAGGACCAGCGAAGCTATTCCTGAGTGTCTAATTTCTGCAGGCAAATACTGTGGGGTCTTCCATGTCCCCTGTACTGTCTGCTTTCAGGCATGTTCAGAGGAGCACCAAGTGCACATACAAGTGAATTTTCAAATCACCTGCCTGCACATTCACCAGGCTCTATATTGAACTGCATCAAATGGAAGCGGCTGCTGGAAGTGCTTGTGCAGCCACTGGTCAGGGAGAAAGCACCACCAGCTTATCCAGGCAGCCACAGCTCAATGACACAGCTCAGAGTGGCAAGTGGTTTGGAGAACTGCTGGTGGCTGATAAATAGGAGTAGAGGAAGTGATGAACTCGTGGAATAATTTTCAGTAGTGGACACAGCTGAAGGATTTGCCACCTCTTCCCTTACATTCCAAGAGGAGAAAAGCAGCTGTATTTTTCACATCTTTTATTCACAGACTTCATTCACTCAGCTTCATGCATTGAGAGGGGTAGAGCCTGCTCTTCACTTTGGAAAGGCTGTTTGGATTTCTTGGCTCCAGTTTTTAGGAGTGACTTCCAATTTCAGAAACTACTGCATTTACACAGGGAACATGCAAAACTGCCTGTTATGGAGAGATATGGATTGGTTTCTGCCAAACATTGGTTCTCTCAAGGTATATCTAATTAAGCCCTGCAGCATGCAAGTCTCCAGTCACATTTGGAAATTTGGTTTGGCGTTTTTTGGTTTATTTTTTTCATTACTGTTTGGCCACAGTCATTACTGCTTGGCCTGTCATCGGATTTTACCTGGAATTTCAGTAAGGTAACTGCACAGTCCCATGTCTTGCACATGGTGCTCGTGGCCTGGAAGAGTCACCCAGCTGCTTGAACACTAATAGAGAAAACACCTCTTTGGTCAATGAAATATCTTTTGTGCTGCTTTCTCATGATGTAAAAGTGTAGATGAGCACACCAGCCAAACATGAGCAACATTCATGACGTGTACTGCATCCCTCTGCACTCTTACTGCCATCAGAGAAGCATTCAAAAAGCTGTAGTTCTGCCTTCCTTGTAGGCTGTGTGTTCTGTGACCAATCCCAGCTGCAAAAATGTCTGACTCTTTTCAGCAAAGTGAGGAGAAAAATTAATGAGTTGACTTCCAGCTCTCAGCCAGATAGTAATTGTGTATGACATGCAGATCCCACCCTGAACAGCCTGACTCCCTGGAAGGACAAGGCAATAACGTAACTTTTCAATTTGATCTTGACTGCCATTAATTGATTTCAGAGCTCTGGCCCTTCACTCTGCTTGAGCTGCTAACTAACCCAATCAAGCTCTGGCTGCTGGTTACAGATGACCTGGTGGGCATAATTATATTAATACAACTGTCAGACTCTGAAGGAACATGGCACAGCTTCAGAAGTGCTTGAAAGCCTTCTGAATACCAGGCATTGAAGATCAAACTCAGAGCATGTCCACGAGCTCAGATCACTTTTCTTGAAGTTTGCCAAAATCTGTTGTAAGCAGAGCAAGTTATTGGACTGGAGTGTAAGCTGTCCCTTGGTGATGAGCAAGGAAAAGCCAGAGAGAAATAACAAGCATCCTCCAATCTGCTCTTCTCTTTGTGTCTGAGGATGCTCAGAGGCCTGGATGTCAGGCTTCCTCCATTTCACATGTATGGTGCATTATCCACAGGGAAAAAAGGTGTGAGAATTGTAGGGCATGAAAACACAACTGGAACTGCCACAGCCACAACTTTAGGGCTCCATGTAACAGACACCCTGGGAGCACACAATTTCCAACAGTGTATAACACACCCAAGAAGAAACACTCAAAGATCACAAAGTGGTTGTGTCCAGTAGGAAAAGAAAGGGGAGGCCAAAGGTGCTTCCAACCTCTCAATCCCAGCTGCAGAAAGCCAAACAGGCAAGCAAAAAAGAACAAGGTTCCCTATCAGTCACAGAGGAAAATTACTTCCTGATCTGAATTTTGATCAATAAAACCTTATGCATGTGATCCAGCCCCCTCACAGCCATCTGCAAGATTCCTCAGTCTCCTAGGAGCACAAGTAAGCCATGACTGCATTTCCATCTTTTCTTTTGGCCCATTTCCCATGGCCCAGCTCTAGAAGTGGCTATTTCCTATTTGTTAGAATAATGGGAGCTCTTGCCCACTCCTCCATACCCCTCTAAGTGCTGTAGAAGCAAAGTGCAGCATCCTCAGCTCCCTTTCATGAGTGGGTAAAGTTAGACACAAGAGATGGATGCGACCTGTCCAAGAGAAGTGGAAGGCTAAAGACTGGAGCCCATGTTTCTCATCTTCTAACTAACAGTTCAGTTTGAAGGACAAAAGCTCATCCTTTGTTAGTGGAAGACAATCCATGTCCCCAGAAATGTGTGAGTTTCTGCCCTCAAGAGGGAGGTTCTCTTTTACAAAGCCATTGTCACCCCCAAAACAGACGTGTCTACACTGCACTTGTAACATGAGTTCACACGGGTTTTACCAGGGACCTGCAGTTGTTTCCACTACCTGTGCACATATTTACACACAGTGTCTACACTGCACACTCCAGTGTAGTGTGAAGCCTCTGAGCTGACACAGCTACCAGCAGCTGTGTGGTTTCTCAGCAGTCTATTAGCTTCTGTAGAGCTCCCTAATGTAAGACTGTGCTAAACATCTTAAGGTATTTCTTGTTTAATCAAGGCTTTTAGCAATAAAGCTTGTGAAGGATTAGGACTAGAAAGCAATGAGGCTCTTGAAAGACCTAGCTACTAGTTTTCTTAACTTTCATGATACATGCATAAGAGTATTTGACACAGCAGAAAAAAGGGCAGGACCTGGAAGCAAGAGAGAAATTACTTATCTCTAAGAAAGGGCACACATTTCTGTGCACAGAATAAAAATAAATGGCCTTGTAGTCATTTGTTTGATATTTTTTAACAGATGTACAGTGAGTAATAAAAAGGTTTTGGCATCAGTGAAGCTTGCCAGTGTGTTTGTGGTACTGGATGGACCACGCAGTGGATAAGTCATTGGTTGGATGGCCATACCCAGAGAGTTGTGGTCAATGGTTCGGTGTCCCAGTGGAGGCAAATGACAAGTGGTGTCCCTCAGGGGTCAGTATTGGGACCAGTGATGTTCAACATCTTTGCTGGAGATACGGACAGAGGGATTGAGTGTCTCCTCAGCAAGTTTGCTGACAATACCAAGTGTGTGGTGCAGGGTGTAGAGGGAAGGGATGCCATCCAGAGGGACCTTGACAGGCTGGAGAGCTGGGCCAGTGCCAGCCTCATGAAGTTCAACAAGGCCAAGTGCAGGGTCCTGCACCTGGGTCAGCACAACCCCAGGTACAAATCCAGGCTGGGGGAAGAATGGCTGGAGAGCAGCCCTGAGGAGAAGGACTTGGGGGTGGTAGTGGATGAGAAGCTCAACATGAGCTGCCAGTGAGGGCTGGAGCCCAGAGGGACTGTTGTGTCCTGGGCTGCATCACAAGAAGTGTGGCCAGCAGGGCCAGGAGGGGATCCTGCCCCTCTGCTCTGCTCTGGTCAGCCCCCACCCGGAGTGTTGTGTCCAGTTCTGGAGCCCTCAGCACAGGAGAGACACGGAGCTGTTGGAGAGGGGCCAGAGGAGGCCACGAAGATGATCCAAGGACTGGAGCAGCTCTGCTCTGGAGACAGGCTGAGAGAGTTGGGGTGTTCAGCCTGGAGAAGAGAAGGCTCTGGGAAGACTAAGTAGCAGCCTTCCAGTATCTGAATGAGGCTACAGGGAAGCTGGTAAAGGACAACGGCCAAGGTTTTAAACTGAAAAAGGGTAGATTTAGGTGAGACATCAGGAAGAAATTCTTTACCACAAGGGCAGGAATGTGCTGGAATAGGTTGCCCAGGGAGGCTGTGGAAGCCCCCTCCCTGGAGGTGTTCAAGGGCAGGTTGGATGGGGCTTGTGCAGCCTGGGCTGGTGGGAGGTGTCCCTGCTCATGGCAGGGAGGTTGGAACCTGCTGATCTTTAAGGTCCCTTCCAACCCTCACCATTCTATGATTCTATGAAATATATAAGCAGACAGGATGATTTAGGCATAAAAATAACATGATTGAAAGAGAAAATAAGCTGTTTCCAGACAACAAGACTGCTGTTCTCCAAGATTTAAGCTTGAGGAAAAATTGAATTTACTATGTTGTTTGTAATCTCGCACAAGAAACCCCACGTGGCCTATATCCAACAGCATTTTCCATAATCTTAAAAACTTCTAAGATATTTGACTGGCCCACTTACATGATGGTCAGAAACCTAGACTGCTTTCAGTTCCCAGCTGAGTTCATTTCTAGCTAACTTATGTAGCTCCACTTCAAGTGGCAAACGTCCACCCATCCTGCTGAGCTTCAAACAGCGAGGGGCATTTTGATCAGTGTGCTGCACACAGGGCACTTGCTGCCATCTGGGTCATGGCCACATGCCACCAGCATGAAGAGCTGCCCTCGGTCATCTTCCTGAAAGCAGAAAATCCTGTCACTGCAGCATGACAACCCGCCCAGACTCCTGACTCCAGACCTGTCCCTGTACTTCCACTGCAGATGTCTGTGCACTGAATCTCCAGTCTAGTTTCCAGTGATGTGGGGAATCACCAGAGAAGCAAGGCATCTCTTCAGAGCAGATATTAGGGGATTGTTACCCTCTCTAGAAGAACAGTGGACTCAGCTTTCCCTGGGCAGTTGGAAGGATACAGGCTTCCTAAAGAATTTATGCCTCCAAGTCCTGCCAGGAGCTGTCAGACAGCACAGATTGTTTTGGGGTAGGTACCTTTTAGGAGTCTTAGGCTCCTACCTGGGAATGAAGTTCTGTCTAAGAAGTTCAATTAGCTCAGGCAACTGCCTGGAAGGTCAAGCGGGTTGGATCCTGCAATGGGATCTACACTCCAGGAGAGGAAAGCATTGTTGGGTTTCTACCTGGGAGAAATTCTCAGCTGCTTGGCAGGAGGTGATCAAATCGCACGCAGACAGAAATGTTCCTGGGGCTCCCTTTGGTAGTAGTATCCCAGACAGCCCTTCAGAAGCAGAGCTAAGTTTGTGCCAACCAACACCAGCTCAGGCAGCCAGCTCACCAAGCCTAGCCAGGCACCTGCAGCCACAGCCCCTGCACAGAGTCTGCCAGCAGAGGCAAAAAACCTGGGCACTGACTCCACTGGAGTCCTTACCTCCACAGTGAGAAACCAGGCTGTGAACCCACAGAAGTCATTTGCAGCCACGGAGGGTGGGCACTCCATCCCTGAGGATGGAAGATAACTTGGGAAACTACTGAGGAGTTCCTGGCATACAGGTGGGACACCAGCTCCCTCCCAGATGAGGCACATCAGTTTGTGCTGCTACCTTGGAGGAGTCCCAGCCAGCCACCTGGTACGGGGGCTTCTTGCCACCAGAGGCAAACCTCTCTTGGTTTCTGCTTGGGGGAAGTTCCCAGGTGGCTGATTGCAACTGGTGCTTCCTCCTGAAGATGCAAGGTATCTGAGGTCTCTACAGAGGAGGACTCCAGGGCTGCTACCATGGTTAGGAGCTACTTCCAGCAGAGAGTCACAAGTCACAGAAGAGACCTCCCACCCTGAACAGGAAAATCAGCTTGAGCATTCCACAGAAAAGAAAAAATGCATCTCTGCATAGCAACTTGCTAATGAGAGGCTTTAATCTAAATTTAGAGGTCACCTCTAATCAGATTGCACAGATAAGCACATGATGGAAACCTGAACAAAGGTCAGAAAGCAGGAGCAAGCAGGAGACAGTGGGTCATCCTGATAAACATCTTAGATGCTTTATATTTGTTCAAAAGGTACAAGGAATAAACAGAAGGAACTTATGAGTCTGAAGTCATGCACAAAAATATGATTTAACTTTGGAAAGTCTTCTTTTTTTGCAAGTCACACAGATGGGAAAAAGAGTTAGTGCTGCCACATGGCTGTGTAGGAAGCCCAGAAGGTAGAAAAGCACAGGAAGACTAAGTCTCCAGTCATGATAAATGCAAAAGCAATTTTGAGGCCTTTGTGATGCCTCGTATTACACCCATATACTCTCCTGTCAGAAAGGTTGGGGGTAGAAGTTCTTTGCCTCTCCTGTCATGGTTTGGGCCCAACAGGACAAACTCCCCCCTCACACACCCTGGGACGGGGAGGACAAATCCAACTAGAAGCTCGTGGGTCGAGACCAAGGACAAGGAGGGATCTTCACTGATTAAGGTCCCGGGCAAAACAGACTCAACTTGGGGAAAAAAATATATAATCTAATTTCACACTGATCAAACACCCACAGGACACAGACACCCCCAGAGCAGGGCTCACACACGTTACCCCACCCCTCCCTTCTTCCCACCCAAATCCCTTTGTTCCCCATTTCTCTCCCTCCTTCCCCCCAGGCACAGGGGGATGGGGTTTAGAGTCAGGTCACAGGCTGGTGGGTCCTTCTGCTCCTTCCTCCTCAGCAAGAAGGATTCCTCACAGTCCTGCCCTGCTCCCCACGGGTCCCTCCCATGGCAGAGTCCTCCACCAACCTCTGCTCCATCAGCCCTTCCCACCAGCCCCGGAGCTGCTCCAGCGCTGCCCGCAGAGTCACGGGGGCTTCGGGAACAGGCACCTCCCCTGCCCGGGGGCTTCCACAGCTGCACCAGCCCAGGCCATGGGCAGCAAATCCGAGTCCACTGGCCACAAAACCCAAGTCCACTGGCCAAGTTCCCCCCTCCTGGCACCCCCGGGGAATGTCCCACCAGGTTCCTCCAGGAGTGCAGGGGCACAGCTGCCATCTCGCCATGGGCTGCAGGGAAACTGCTGCTTGGGCACCTTCTGCCCCTCCTTCCTCACCAACCACCAGCACCCTCTGCCTCTCCAGCTCAGCTCTTCTTTCTCTGTAACTGCTGCTCTGCTCAGCTCTTCTCTCAGTCCTTTCCTGTGTTCATGGCAGAGGTTCATCTCTTGTCCCTCTAATGGCTCCTTGGCTGGTTTGGAGCAGGGGCAGCTTCTCAGCTTCTCACCGGAGCCCCCCTGGGGCCCTTCCCCTGCTACCAAAACCCCCACCAAACCAAACCAGCACACCTCCACAGCACAGATATCACACAGAAACCCCCAAAGCACTGCAGATGGTGATTTCAGGGTTCTTCAAATACTGTGCTAACTCCTGGGCCAAGCATGCAGCAGGGATACATTTTTCAGGGGTTCTTGTAATGTGAAGGAAATAACTGCATAGATGTGTAGAACAAGCCACTGGAAGGACACTGCAATTGTGTTTGATCCTCTACTAATAAGGAAAGTGGCAGAGAATGTGGCTAAATTGTGATTAAGCAATTAGAGTAGTTAATGATCCTTAGAAGAGCAAGGAAGGAAGAAAGCAAAAACCTGAGTTTTAAGGAAACAGATTTCAGGAGCTCCAGCGAGCTGATTGATGTTCAGCTGAAGAGAGCAGGAAGCTCAGGAGGACTAATGGCTTCTTAAGTCAACTGATAGCAAAGGTCTAAGTTCAATTTACCCCTAGGAAGAAATGACAGAGAAGAAGCAGAAATTACCAGTTTGGCTAAATCAGTAGCAGCAAAACAAGCAAACAAAAATAAATATGCAAAGTAGGTCATATGCTGAGGATAGAACAGAGCAGATTAGCAGAGACAAAACCAGAGTGCTCAACACCCTAATGAAATACTGCTAGTGAGGGAGATAAGGAATCAGGAGGAGACATACTGGAAGCAGTTCAGACATAAGAGTCAGACCTTGGAAAGTCCCAGTTTACTCATCAATAAGGAGGGAAAGCTCCTGTTTTCAAAAGGCTTGTGATCACACTCAAGTGCATTATCTAACAAAGACATTAGACTGTTCACAAATGCTTTCAAATCATCGTGCCCTAATGAAATTCCCAATGATTCAGCCCATTCTCAGAGGTTTGTAACCTCAATGCAGCTTTGTGGTTTTCTTTGAAAGTAAGATGGGGTAGCTTTCAGAAGGATGAAACATGACAGGCACAGTGTATAAACAAGAAAGATGAATCAGAGAATTACAGACTTACCCAGTCCTAGAGAAATGCAGATCCAAATACAATAGTGTGCAATTGCTGAGAACTCAGAAGATGACAAGAAGATAACAACAGCCAACAGATTTGTAAGGAACAAATTATGTCAAAATAATGCAATTTCCAGCTATGACAGAGTAACAGGCTCTGCAGAGAAGGGAGAAGTGGTAAAAATCATATATCTTGATTTTAGGAACACTTCTGTCACAGACTCATGTGACATTCTCATCAGAAAGTTGAGCAAACACAGCCTAGAAGAAAGCTCTGCTATGAAGCTTAAAATCTACAGCCAGAGAGCAGTTATCAACAGTTCACTGTTTTCTGGAACAGTGGTTCAGGTGGGATTGTGTGGGCACCTGCCCTGGATCTGATAGGAGTCAATATTTGTATCAGTAGCTTAAATAGTGGAATGAAAAGTGTGATTATTTTGTTTGCACATAAGATGAAAGGGGCTGGAAATGTCTTGGTAGAAAGGATTAAGATTCAAAATGCTCTTGCCAAGTTGGGGAAACAGGGAAAACCAGTATGCATTCCAGGAAGGACACCTGCACACCTGCAAAGTTAAGGGGAAAAAAATAATAAAATTAATTCCTTAAAAAAACCAGAGGAATGAGTTGCTGTTGACAGATAAAGAAGCAAAAGAACTAAAAGACAAGGCCTAATGCTGTAACCTCTCAATGAAGACAGGCACCCTGTGGCACACCTGAGCTCTGCAGGAGGACAGATGTAAGACACATGCAATACATGCTGTGGTCCACCTGCTCCATGCAAGACCTCAGCTGCAGGAGCAGACTGTGCTCTGGGCACTGCAGGTAGGGGCATTGCTCCAGGAACAGCATGGAGCTCTGGGGGACAGACCAGGTGTGACCTGAGTGGGAAGTGCCCTGGGCAACCTTACCTAAATTTGACATTTTTCTATGATGTAGTGAAAGGCTGGAGGAACCAGGGTCTGTTCAGCTTTGAGAACAGATAACTGAGAGCCAAGATGATAGCTGCCTTCAGACAGGACAGTTACAGAAAAGGAAAGAATGTTTTTGTCCTTGTTCAGTGTGGGCTTAAAGTCCAGCAGAGAGCAGTGTGGTTGGATGCTGGGGAGAGCTGTCTAGAGTGGAACTTAGTAAAGAAAGAAATGTGTGCATCCATCTCTCTGGAATTCTAACAGCAGGATTGCTAGTAACAATAGGACTTACACAGGTCATTCCTGCCTTTGTCACGGAGATGGTTTAGACTACCCAAATCTCTTCTGATTTTCAGTGGTTTTCCTGTAGCAGAGGAACAGAGAGCTGTGATTTGCTGTGGTCAAGTAAGCTTCAATGTTGGTTATAAAGGCACTGCCTTCCACGGAAACTGCTGATTTCCAGGTCAGCCCAGTTTTTCTTCAGGATCAGTGGTGCTTCATTACCTTCAAGCCTCATTGGTTTCTTTATTAAAATGTTCCAGCTGTGAATTCACTTTAACTACTCAGTATCTCATGCTCTTTCAGTGCTTTGAGAAGGAAGCAGCAGATACCTACAGAAATGCTCACTCTGGCAGCTAGACTCAGCCAGGTATCCTGTCTGAGGTTTGGCCAAAGGGTGTCACAGCACCCAGGCTCATGGCAAAACACTGACAGAGACACATGGCCATGACAAGAGGCAGAGACAGGTCCACAACCCTTGAGTCATCACAGCATTGTTGTGACTCTTCTAATAGCAGCCACAATATCTCTTCTGGTTAATGTTTTGGCAAAAGTTTTATACAGGTAAATAATCTCATCTTTTTTCCCAGGTTTTTCATTTCCTGCTCTAAATCTGTAGCCCCACATTTGGCTGAGCACCAGCCTTTTCAAGCTCTGCTCCTGCTTCTTCTGTTCTTATTTCTAGAAGCCTACAGAGCTTCACCTGCTCATCAGTCATTCACTCTCTCTCTTGTGGCTTGTTATCTCTTAACATCCCAGTATAACGTCAGCTCTTTTACAAGAAAAGAGAAGAACAAGAATATATAAAATATTACACTGCTATAAAAGGCATAAAAGAAAAGGAGATATTCACAAGGGCTCATGAACAGACTCAAAGGTCAGAGAGAAAATTTGGGGGCTTCATCTGAGTGGTGAAGGCTTCAGTGGTGATATCTAAATCTGAGCTGAAACCCCACAGCAGTGCAGCTTGTGGACCAGGCACTTCACTCTGATGCCAGCACCTGTAAGGCTGGATGAGGTGTTCCCTGGAGGTACTGAGCCCTTTTTGCTGGCTTAAAGGGAGTGCAGGGTGAGCTGCTCATAGTCAGTCATCTTCACTGAAGTCATCTGGCATTTGGTTAGCTTAATGACACTGAGAGTCCTACAAGAAGATGTATAATGTTATGGCAGCTCCCTCATGCTTCTGTCCTAGGACTCAACACATTTCTTAGGAGAGAAATATATATGTCTCCTGTCTTTCTCAGAGACAAGAGAAAAGTATAACCAGTGTCCTTGAGATTTTTCTAATAGAAAGGAGTATCTATTCTTCTGTCTCCAAAACCTTGTCACAAATATTGTGTTGGTAGAGCCTTGCCTGAAGTAGGTGTGAAGAGGTGTGTAATCTAGTCTATATAGGAACACCCAAATCAAACAACCAGACAAGTAAAGACACAGCCCAGACTGGCCAGATAATACCTCCAGCAACACAGCTGAGACTTAAGACCAACTGGAAACAGGCCAACAGGCCATTTCTTTGGTTTCGTTTGGTTTTGTTTTCATCAGAATTTGCAAATTTGTTGGAGTTAAAATATTTCCAACAAGGAGTTCCAGATAGAGGAAACACCAGTGGGACTCCCACAGGTTTCAAAGACTCTTCTTGTTTCTCTCCTGCTTCTCAGGCATCCAAACTCCTTTTCTGCAGACTGATGGAGGAATGGGTGCCTGGAAGTCATGGGAGAGCAGCCTTCCAGGCTCATCCAGGGTGCTGCTGTGGACAGAAACCCCAAGGATTTCTGGATCCACTGGTCCCTGGCAGCCTGGCACCCCGCCCACTGCAAGATTATTCTCACCATTATGACTTGAGGAAAAAATTAGTTTCTATTCGGTTTTTAATTTGGTTCCGTTTCTGTGTGTGTTCTGAAATACAGCAAAGCCAGAATCTGAAACAGCTGCACAAAATGAAATGGCTTTTCCCCACTTGTAATTTCCCCAAAACCAAAATAAACTCTCCCAGGATATTTTTCCTGGAGTGGCTGCATCTATGCTGGAATTCTTCCCTCATTAGATGGGACCAGACTTCTTAGAATTTCCACGAGTGGATGCTCCTTTCCCCTTTCCATGTTGAAAATACCTTCTCAGGGGCTGCTGAAGGGGAAAAACTTGGGGTTTAAGGGCCTGTGAGCTAAAAACAGATATAAAATAACTTTTCTTTAGGATGTTTTCAAGATCCCAAGGCAGGGAAAGAGCTGGCCTCCTGCTGTGGCGTGTTGAAATTGCTTAGCTGTGCTACTGGTGGGGAGAAGCACGAGTCTCTGCTCCACTTTCTTCTTTGTGATCAGAGTATCTTTTAAGACTTACAACAAATGATGCTGCCAGGAAATATTCTTCTGTTCAGCATCAGGACACTGCTGCTCTGTACAGGAGAACAGAGCTCCCTGTTATTGGTCTGAGGGAACAGCTGATTTTTCAGTTTGACAGTAAAATTGAAAAATCAAGTGAAAAAAAAAAAGGCTTTTCTTGGATCGTACTGGAATATTATTTTTCTTGCTAAGCCAAAAACGTTGTTCCACTCAGCATGAAATATTTCATACAATCCCAAATGAAATGTTTTCTTTTGTGTACTTGTCAGAAAAAGCAAAGAAACTAAAATGAGAGATTTACAAAGATCGTATCAAGCCCAAGTAATGCAGCCCTCACTGCTGGGAGATCCTGTTCTGCCTTTGAAATATCTTAACCTCCCAGGAGGACAAAAACACAATTGCACCAGTAATGTTCATTACCCAGTTCTGCAGTACAGAGGGTAGATTATGAACAGCTGTGTATTAAGAAAATGGCCCCATTCCTCACTGGTTTCCATTTTTAAATGCCCTCAGGACACAGTTCCAGCCATTGGGATAAGCTAGCATATTAGCAAAGAGCTTACAATTAAAATCTGTATGTACTTTAGAATTTTAATTTAAGCACATGAACATTAAAGAATTGATAAGAGAAGAGGGTATCATAACACTTCACTTCTTTTCCCCCCAGTTTCTTTATCTAACCAGAGGCTTCCATAATAAGCAGAGGGACATCATCTTACCAAGTGAACTTCTGAACCTCTGTAAATGCAAAATGCCTTAAACTATTAGGAAAGAAGATAATATCCTGGCTTCCAGTATAAACTTTACTTTAGTTGGGAATTCCAAGGGCAAGAGGTGAGAGAAGTGTCTTTTCTTAATCCTGACTGACAAAGCCATAAATTCCTTTTCAAGACAGCTGAACAAAACCAAGGACAAAGTGTTTTAAAGATAAGCAGATAGCTAAAGTATGTTAATATTCCCTAAATTGTCCCAAAATAAATAATGAATGAGGGAAAATAACAGCTGGCAATGTGAGAGGAAAGACAGTGTTACAATCAAAAGAGAACTGAACAAAGAAGAAGCCTTTAGGAGCACCCCAGCAAGTGTCAGTGGATACCTGTGTGTCTCCAAGAGGGAAAAACCTGAACTATTGCTGTGACCAGAAGGTGTGGTCTCTGTACCATAGGAAATGAGCAACTAGGGCTGGAAGTACTATCCCCCTGTTCCTAATTGACAATTTGAGAGTAATAGAGATGCCCTTAAAAACAAAGATCACAAACCAGCAGCAGCACAGGCTCAGTGGGACAAGCCAGATCAGTGTAGAGCACTGGCAGATGGGCAGCACCATCGTGACTGCTGGTACACTGCAGACAGACATCAGCATCCTTGAGGGTTTTGTGTGTTTGCCTGACCCAGCACCACAAAGAGCAGCTGCAAAACCTCCTCTGATTTTATGTCCTCGCACAGGGGATGGGCATGGCCAGCCAGCAGTGCCAGGAACACAGCTCCACAGGAAGAGGGAACAAGGTGGCCTTTACAAGTCCTGGACATCAACCTGATTGAAGCTGGAAGGTTCTCTGGAGGTCTCTGGTCCAACCTCTACTGATGACAAAATAGACTTTGATAAAGTAACATTTGGAGGCCACCTAGGGCATAGTGGTCATGAAGTGATAGTTTTCAATTCTTGGGGAAGGAAGAAGGGGGGTCAGTAGAACTGCCACCAGGGACTTCCAGAAGGCAGAGTTTGGCCTTTTGAGGGTACTGATCAACAGAATCACTTGGGAGGCAGCCCTGAAGGGTAAAGGAGTCCAGGAAGGGTAGACATACTTCAAAAAAGAAGTCTTAAAGGCAAAGAAGCATGGTGTTCTTGTGTGTCAAAAGACAAGGTAGGGAGGAAGAAGACCAGCCTGGCTGAACAGAGAGCTTGGGCTGGAACTCAGAAATAAAAGAAGAGGTTATGGCCTTTGGGAGAGGGGGCAGGCCTCTCATGAGGACTACAAAGATGTAGTGATGCTAGGCAGGGAGAAAATTAGGAGACACAAAGCCCAGCTACAGCTATTAAAGACAATAAAAGATGTTTCTATAAATACATCAACAACAAAAGGAGGACTAGAGGAAATCTCCATCCTTTGCTGGATGGGGGGCAAACTTAGTGACAAAGTATGAGGAAAAGGCTGAGGTGCTTAATGCCTTCTTTGCCTCAGTGTTTACCAGTAGAACTAGTTGTTTCCTGGACACCCAGCCCCCTGAGCTGGAGGACAAGGAGAAGAACAGGGAGAAGGGACAGGATCAAACCTTCTCAATCAAAGAGGACATTGTCAGGGACCTGTTGCAACACTTAAATATACACAGGTCTCTGGGGCCGGATGGGTTGCACGCAAGAGTACTGAAGGAGCTGGCTGATGTGCTCACCAAGCCTCTTTTCCTCAGTCACCACAAGTCTCAGCAAACTGGGAAAGTCCCAGTGGACTGGAGGGTGGCAAATGTGACACCCATCTACACGACAGGCCGGAAGGAGGATCTGGGAAACCACAGCCCTGTCAGTCTGATCTTGGTGCTAGGAAGGGTCATCAACCCAGAGCAGGAGTTATTCAAGAAGAGGTTGCTGCTGGAGCCCAGGAATGACATCCCCCATGTAAGCAACACACACTGTTTAAGGTTGGCAAGGAACTAATTTGCAAACTGTTTTTTGGCAGAGTCCACCCTGTGCAGAGATATCAGGGCAGTGCAAATAGCAAACTGAAAAAAATAGATGAGTTATTGAAGAGCTTCCAGGACCAAATTCCCATTGACCTGGGTAGAGACACAAGAACACCCAGGTCAGTGATTCAGCAGGGATCCATCACAGACATGGGCTGTTGTATCAGCCACATTCCCTGTCTGCTCACAGGTCAGGACTTTGCTCCAAGCCCAGGAGAACGTAGAGATATATAAACAGGTCTGTGATACCTTGTAGTGAGGTTGTCAAGGACCTTTTCCATCTGCTGGTGAAAATAATTCTCCATACAAAGCTGCTTTTTAAGGGTAGAGTTTGAGCCCAGAAGCATAAAAGGAAAGCTCTTGCTTCACTGAGCTGCATCCAAAAAAATGAGCTGGTCACAGTATCAATGGAAGATGCTTCTTTACTTGGGAAACTGCCCTGTGAGTGGGCAAGTATATTGCAAGGGGATGAAAAAAACCCTCATTAGTAAGGCAAAGACCTTTTTCTTTCTTGACCAGCATGATGAAGTCTCAGAATCCAGTGAAATGCACAGGCTGCCTGGCAATTTCAGACTAATACACAAACCATAAGAATAAGCCAACATATGGACCTTACACTCTGCCATGGTTTAGCAGAGCTTAATTGGATCATCCATTTTTGGAATATTAACATATCAGGGCTGCTGCTAATCCCTTGGGAAGTCCTGTATGTTGCAGATTAAAGCACTTTTCACAATCTGCATGATATGGTTGGCTAAACAATATTAAGAAACTAAGTCTCCAAACACTTAACTGCTAATTTAATGCAATTTCACCAAGTCTGATGCTTTCTGTGGGTGCCACTGAGATGCATGATCCCACAAGTAAATTTGTCAAGATAATCTACCCAGAAGAATCTAAATGTTCCAGGGGATGCTTTAAAATAGTTTAAAATACTGCTTCTTTACTGCAGCTGGAAGTGCATTATTGAGATTGATTCTAACAAAAGGAAAAAAGTCTTTGAAGTATTGGTCCCTTTTTCAAAGAGTACAAACAATCTTCACAACAGACTGCATTCCCAGGCTGCTTCTGGATTCCTACCAATGACTGTATTATTCACTGTCTTGGATCTACATCCACAGCACAAGCAATTCTTTATTTAAAACCTGATGTTGGGATCCAGATTCTCCCAAATTCAGGTATGTGGATTAGGAATCATGTGGATTCAGATCCCTATCTGCTCATTGTCAAATAACAGCAAAAGTCCAGACCAGACTCCACTGTATGACATACTGGCCAAGTCATCAGACAGTGCTAAAAGGCAAAGCTTGATGAAGCCACTTTGTACCATGGGAGCCCTCGATCCATCTCTACAGCGCAGAAAATTAACACAAAATCTATTCACTTTAAGCTCATGAAAAATGCTGGTGATCATGAGTTAACTCGATAACAAGTAAAAAGAGGCAAAAACGTTAGCAAAAAATGCACACTTTTAACTCCTAGTTGCAGTGGTTTGGGCCTATAAGCTCTTGAGTGTAGGGAGGTGATGAATTTTTGTATGTGAAATTAAAAAAAAAAAAAAAACAAACACCACAACAAAAAAAACCCCACAAACTTCACAAAAGAAAGTTAACAATAAAAAAAAAATTACATAAGGAGGAGATCAATAAGCTGGCCACTGAGAGGAATCCAATATTTGCAGAATTTACTTCTAATTACTATAGATTTGTGCCACTAACTAGTCATCTCTCCCCCATCTGAAAATGTATCTTTGCTACAGATAATTACACTGTGATAATTGTAAAGATTCCTCATATTATCAACTCCTATGGGTCTCTGCAGGGAGAACAGTAGGACAGGAAGCTAGTACCATGGCCATAATGCTTCAAATATGTAAAAAAATAAGGCAGAAGATAATGCAGTTTAGTATCACAGATATCCAACAGCTTTGTGTTTGATTGTCCTTAGTATTTTAGACATATCTTATAAATTATCATATGCATCATTCTCAAGTCAACATGGCACGAATAAATAAATGGATACAATACCCTGGCCTAATCCTTGCCTTGCCCTGAGCTGAGTGGAGGAACAGGACTTCCAGGCTAGGGCTTCTTCTGGTGACAGTCACTGAAGAATGCTTCAGGAGAAGAATCCAGTGTGAGATGGATTAAAGATGGAGATTTTCCTCTGCTGATAATAATAAAATAAAAAAGGAAATCCTGCTAAGACATAAGTCAGAACAGTAGAAAGAACAGCCTCATGCTACTGTGTAAATCCACAGTGTATCCACTTGTCTGATTTCCCCATCTCAGAAAGACTCTTATAAAACTGGTGAGTAACACAGAAGAGGGCAGCAGAGAAGATGAGAGGTATACAGTGACATCTGTGTAAGAAAGAGATAAATAGGCCACAAATCTCCAGCTTGGAAAAGAGGTGACAGTTGTTTGTCATTTCTTAAAATAAAAGTCCTGGAACTCTCAGATGGCAGGCTCAAAACAAGCAGAAAGAAACAATGCCTTCATGCATTCTGTAAATTGTCTGTGGAGTTCATCACAGGTTGTTTTCAGTGTTGGAAAATAACTTCTTCAAAAGGGTTTTGGGCAGATTAACGGCAGAAAAAGAAAAATCAGCTGGACCATTCAGGCAAAAGGAGCCCTGAGAACAGGGAGCAGGCACAAAGCCTCAGGTGTGATGGAAAGGGAAAGACTTTTCGTGGGACCAGACAGTGCTAAGTGGAGTTTGCTGGCATCCAGGAAACTTTAAAGGTTTCTGGAGTGAGAGCAAGCCTGACAGAAAGAAAACAGAGGGGAGGAACGAGATTTGTTAAAAATACTTCCACTTTTTTCTCACTCTGGAGGTCTCTGGTTTTAAAATGCTCACTGTTACACTTCGAGGGGTTAAAATTTTGCTTAGTTTACAAGCCTTTTGGTGTTTGGGGCATGCTTGCTTGCAGAAGATAGTTCAGACAGATCCACCTGTAAGCTCTGGTTGGCCTGGGTTCCAATCACACACACCCACTACATGTTTCAACATGAAGCTTCTTACCTCTCTTCTACTGAACATCCCCAAGGAATGAGCCAACCAAGAAATCAAATCACATTCTAGAATAGTATTTTTGGAGCTTTTAAAGTTACCTTCAGGAAAATCTGACAGGCCTCCCACTATTCATGGAAGCGTGCTGTACAACCATGGCAGGGTTACACAAGTAACCTGCACAAAGTCATTGTTTTTAGTAACATACAGGTTACACCTGCTCATTCCTTCCTTCTATGCATCCTTCCAGACACCAACAATAACTGAATTAGTCAATACCCACAGACAAATAAATCACAGGAGTAGCTTAGTGGAGCTGGGGAGACATACAAAAAAGAAGGATGTTGAGAGTGTGGTGAATCACTGGATTTCTTTTCCATAAGCATTGAAATCTGGTTTAGCAACTCACTGGACCTTCACCCTTAGTCTCTTCCAGTCCACACTGCATTGCAGACTTCTTACAGATTGTTTAAAGGCAAGGAAAATGGCCATGCAGACAAACACTTTATTTTAGAAGGGGAGCGCTGAGCTGGGATATATTATCAGCTGGAAACACTATCAGACCTGAAGAACAGCCCTAGGAGGCAGAAAATATGACAGTCTTCAATTTGGAAAGAGCTTTTGCTTCGGCTGCACCAGAAGCTGCCTCGAAAATGGAGGACAGTCCTGTTCTGTTGGAGAGCTGAGAGCATCCATCCCCCTGGACACGCGGTTGCCCCCAGCCTGGTTTGGTGTAGGAACCTGCTTTGCAGCTCTTCCCTGGACAGTCTCCTGGCACACCAGCCCTCCTTCCAGACCGTCTGCCTGGACTTCCTGCAGCCCTCCTCCCCACACCTTGCCAGTAGAGGGAAAGTGAAACAAAAATTCAGAGCTTCCAGCTCCCCCTGCTTTCTAACACTCCTCCCCGCAGTGGGAGGCTGGTGCGGCTGGGTGAGGATTCCCAGATCAAGACCCAATAACAACAAACGAGCTGTTACTGAGCAGGCATTCCTTACTGCAGTGCTGGGCAGCACTGGGGATTCTCTATCACTCTATGAGTGCTCCCACCAGTTAGTGAAACACCCCGACTAACATACACCAAAACCATGCATGTTCAGTTTTATGTCAATGAGTTCCCAGAATACTTTTCCATAGCCATTGTATTTCCTGGAATTGGCTATCTTTGTAATGATGCCCGCTCGAGGGTCTCCTGGGGGGGTCTTTGTTGATTCTGGTCCTTTGTCATCTTTGCCCTGGCTCTGTCCTGGTCCTGTCTCCAGTCTCCTGCCGGTGCATTGCCCAGGTGGGTCAGGATCAACATGAGTCTTGTGTGTAGGGCCACAGGTCTTAGAAGACTTGATGTTATCACAACCTGCAGGGTGCTTGACATCATTGGCTGACAGTTTCACAAAGCACATTGTTTTAAAAATAACCCTTAGTACAGCAAATTAATTATTTTAGTAAATTTTTATTAGGCTATATTCCTATTGAATCTACTAAAGAGTATCCTATGACTATCAAAAGCACCCAAGGTGGTGGATCCTGCACACAAAGAGGGGGAGGATCTGTGTGAGGTGAGGCCTTTGGACAAGGCTTAGATGTAGGACACAGACACAGGAACCTCCCTGCTGGGCAGCAGATGCAAGGCACACGTCCCCAGATCACAAGCCTCAACCCCAACACGGCTGGCACCCCTCCGTGTTTTATTTAAGCCATATGAGCCCCACTACCCTGTTTTTCCTCCTCCTTGTCTCTGTTCTGACACGAAGGGCCTGCAGCAACCAGGGAAATGTGGTATGTTGAAAAAGGCAGGGCTGCCATCAGGAAGGGCCCAACATGACAACAAAGCATTAGCCCCAACCTGCTCACTCATCTCCCCCCTCGCACACCCTGGGATGGGGAGGACAAAGGACAAGGAGGGTTCTTCACCAGCTAAGGTCATGGGCAAAACAGACTCAACTTGGGGAAAAAGTATACTTTAATCCCTTTGTTCCCCATTTCTCTCCCTCCTTCCCCCCAGGCACAGGGGGATGGGGTTTGGAGTCAGGTCACAGGCTGGTGGGTCCTGCTGCTCCTTCCTCCTCAGCAAGAAGGATTCCTCAGAGTTCTGCCCTGCTTCCCCACGGGTCCCTCCCATGGCAGAGTCCTCCACCAACCTCTGCTCCATCAGCCCTTCCCACCAGCCCCGGAGCTGCTCCAGCGCTGCCCGCAGAGTCACGGGGGCTTCGGGAACAGGCACCTCCCCTGCCCGGGGGCTTCCACAGCTGCACCAGCCCAGGCCATGGGCAGCAAATCCGAGTTCACTGGCCACAAAACCCAAGCCCACTGGCCAAGTTCCCCCCTCCTGGCACCCTCGGGGAATGTCCCACCAGGTTCCTCCAGGAGTGCAGGGGCACAGCTGCCATCTCGCCATGGGCTGCAGGGAAACTGCTGCTTGGGCACCTTCTGCCCCTCCTTCCTCACCAACCACCAGCACCCTCTGCCTCTCCAGCTCAGCTCTTCTTTCTCTGTAACTGCTGCTCTGCTCAGCTCTTCTCTCAGTCCTTTCCTATGTTCATGGCAGAGGTTCATCTCTTGTCCCTCTGATGGCTCCTTGGCTGGTTTGGAGCAGGGGCAGCTTCTCAGCTTCTCACCGGAGCCCCCCTGGGGCCCTTCCCCTGCTACCAAAACCCCCACCAAACCAAACCAGCACATGTGGCCCCAGTGAAGCAGGGGGAAAGAAACCTCCGGGGGCTCAGGTGTGTCAGAAGATCCAGAGTCAGGCCTTTAGCTGGGGTCCATCCTCCCTGCTCTGTGCTGTACATGAAAACCCGCTGCCCTTGGCAGGACTCTGCCTGGGGCCGGGAGGGCAGGCAGCTCCCACGGCTGCTCCGCTGTCCCTTCCCACAGCCATGATGGATCGTGTTCAGAACAAGTGCCACTTCTCCTGAGAGGCCTTCATCCATCAGGAGCATCGATCTCCTGCTGACTTTCGATTTACTTGTTAATCTAATTGAGCTGTTGGAGCCAGGGTCTCAGTGAGAAGATGTGTGTCCAGCATTTCCCCTCCGGGAATGTGTCTTCCCAGCACCCGGTGGGCTGTGCACTGCTGAGACAGCAGAGTTGACCTTAAGTAATAAGAAGTTGCATTATTAATCGGACCTGCCAGGCAGGGAGACAAAGAGATTTCCGATACAACGAGTTAGAACCTCCTTGAAAATCCACTGTAACTTGTGAGGCTTCTAACTCCAGCCAAGCCCTCCTTCACCAGCCCCCTGGGAAACGCTGCTAAGAACAGAGCACAACTGGGGCAGGGGAGGTGTAGTCACATAACAGTACTGGGCTGGGGTTTAAGTAATTTCAGAAAGCAAAGCAAATTAGCCCAGTTAGTACTAGCAAATCAGAAATGTCCAGAGTCCTTGTAGGAAGCTGCTGGTGGAGTGTTCTGTGGCACATCTGTGACACATCTGTCTCTGTAAAAGACACTGGCCGGGCTTATATACACTGGAAATTGCAGCTTCTGCTCTGGTAGCCAAGGAACATAATCTTTTGTCTTCCAGACTCTCCTTGATGGATCCTAGGTGGTGCATGTGATTTTAGAGCATGTAAATGAAGTTGTCCTAAAAAGCAGAAGCTAGAGAGTGTCAGGATCTTCGGGGTCCTTCAGGAACCCCTTCACTGTGCTGCACCCAGAGAGCAGACATGCTGCAAAATGCTCTGCTCATCCCCACCTCAACACAAGGTCACCAGCACTGTCCCACATCCTCCTGAGGATGATGCCAGCTGTACCAGCTACTCCAGTGCTCATAGACTTTCACACCCATGTCTGCTTTATTCTCCTCCTATCCAAAGGACAGGGGCTCCCTGGAAGGGCTCTTTGCCATCATCATTCATGTACCCTGGATAAATCTTTCCTATTTTTCTGCTTCCTGAGAGGACTCAGCTACTGAGCAGACAAAAGAGGAGAGTGAATTCCCCTGTTTATCAACCAAAGGAATGTTCAGCTGCATCAAGCCAAACAAGACCAGGCAGCCTGGGACAAGTGTCATGGTGGTGCAATGCTGGTGCTGACGAAAACGGAAGGAAGCATTTTAACCTTTCCGTTGAATTCTCTACAAAGCACAAGCCAGAAACAGGCTCCCACTACCCCGGGAAAGTCCAACTTTCAGTAGTTTGCAAAACCAACTTCTCCACTGAAGCACATGGTGCTGCCATGTCGAAGAAAGCTCTGTCCCATTCCTGAGGATGGAAACCTCTAACCAGCATATTCTGGGATGCAGAAATCTGGATCTGCAGCATTACATGTTCCTTCAGGCTGGTTGAAAACCCTGTAATGTCCATAAATCTTCAGGCCCCAAATTGTAGGCTCTTTTTGAACATGTTAAGTCTTGTGAATCCTGAACCTGGGCCAAATTGCACCGATGAGTTGAAGCCCAGGATGACATCTCATGTTCTGGGGCCTTGTCATCCCCATCCTGGGCTCCACAGGCAGATATAACCTGAGGTATTCTTCTGTTTGCTATTAAGCACAGCTACCTATGGGGTCGGTACTGGGACCAGTGTTGTTCAACATCTTCATCAACGACCTGGATGAGGGTACAGAATGTACCCTCAGCAAGTTTGCTGATGACACCAAGCTGGGAGGAGTGGCTGACACACCAGAAGGCTGTGCTGCCATTCAGAGGGACTTAGACAGGCTGGAGAGTTGGGTGGGGAGAAACATGATGAAGTTCAACAAGGGCAAGTGTAGAGTTCTGCATTTGGGGAAGAAAAACGCCATGCACCAGTACAGGTTGGGGGCTGACCTGCTGGAGAGCAGTGTAGGTGAAAGGGACCTGGGGGTCATGGTAGACAGGAGGATGACCATGAGCCAGCAATGTGCCCTTGTGGCTAAGAAGGCCAATGGCATCCTGGGGTGCATTAGAAAGGGTGTGGTTAGTCGGTCAAGAGAGGTTCTCCTACCTCTGTATTCTGCATTGGTGAGGCCCCATCTGGAGTGTTGTGTCCAGTTCTGGGCCCCTCAGTTCAGGAAGGACAGGGAACTGCTGGAAAGAGTCCAGCGCAGAGCCACAAAGATGATTAAGGGAGTGGAACATCTCCCTGATGAGGAGAGGCTGAGGGAGCTGGGTCTCTTTAGCTTGGAGAAAAGGAGACTGAGGGGTGACCTCATCAATGTTTACAAATACGTAAAGGGTGAGTGTCAGGGAGATGGAGTTAGGCTTTTCTCAGTGATGACCAGTGATAGGACAAGGGGTAATGGGTGGAAATTGGAGCATAGGAGGTTCAAGGTGAATATGCGAAAAAATTTTTTTACTGTGAGAGTGACAGAGCCCTGGGACAGGCTGCCCAGAGAGGTTGTGGAGTCTCCTTCTCTGGAGACATTCAAAACCCACCTGGACACTTTCCTGTGTGATGTGCTCTAGGTGACCCTGCTCTGGCAGGGGGGTTGGACTAGATGATCTTTCGAGGTCCCTTCCAACCCCTAGGATTCTATGATTCTATGATTCTATGATACCTCTTTGCATCCTTCAAACAGCCCAGGGACTGCTCTGGTCTGCTGCCTCAGCAGGGCAGTACACACCAGGGACCTTCCTTCTCCTGGGAAACTCATGCCCAGTGTCTTGGCCCATGGCAGTGCAGTCCTCCAGCTGTCCTCTCACAGCCAGCTCCAAATCCTGCCTCCCACAGCAGCAGCAGGCAGTAAATCAGGCTTCTGGGCTGAGAGGAGCAAAAGCTTCAAGCAAGGGAGCTGGAACAGTTTGGGGTGATTAAAGTTATTACTGGGCTGCTCAAAAGAGCATAGGGACTTATCAGCTGGCAAATGTTGGATTAGGAGGTCTCATAGTTACCCGCTCCATGCCAAGAACCTCTCAGGCCATATGCTGGGAAGACTTGGGCAGAGAAAGATTAATTGAAAGCAGGCTTGTGCAGTAAGTTAAAGTGAAAAATCACTCTCTAAATGAGGGAAGATCCCAGGGACTACACAGAGTGATTATAGGCACTGGTGCTTAGCCTTTAATTCAACAGACTCTGGCTTTTCTCTTTATTTATAAGGCTAAAGCTAACCCTCCCCTCACCCTGAGCACGGAGAGTAAATTAAAGCTGCCAGAACCCCTCAAATCCTGGAGCAGCCCAGCTAAGCCTTCGGTGTGCAAGGCAGAGGTTGTTAGCTCATGGGCTCTGAGCAGCCTGGTCTACTTAAAGATGTCCCTGATCATTGCAGGGAGGTGGAACTAGATGACCTGTAAAGGTCCCTTCCAACCCAAATGGTTCTAAGATTCTAAGACATGACAGTTGTCTGCAGTCCGAAGGAATCAAGGAGGTGCAGTTATTTCTGTCATCAGGTTTGAAGGTGTCTGAGAATTTTCTGGGGGTAGGAAACCAGGCCAGAAATGGCACAAGCCCCATCATGGCAGGGGGTTAACTTTGCCACAGGTTAGCTAGAAATGTTAAAGAAAGGGGTAGAGTCAGAAGTAGGGAGATGTAGGGTGAGGATTTCTGGGTCCCTGCAGACTCCCAGGCTCACTGGTCTGTACTCACTAGGAATTACTTGTTTTGCTTCAAGTTGCTAAATAGGGCATAATTGTCCAGTCTGCAGTTTTCCTGGGAGCTGGCACACTTTTGAAGTTTTGGGGGATTTTGAGAGAATGGGGTAACAAGACATGGAAGAATCCAATGCCATCACAGCACTGCATTTCCATGGCTCAAATCCCAGCACTGCAGGGGGTAACGGTGTAGATGCAGCACATGGCTGGCTGGACTCAGACCCTGTCTTTAACTAGGCATCCCCAGATCCCTAATTGTTGGGAATGCCGATGTCATCTTGGCACCCCCAAGTGCTCATGAAAGACTGGAAAGAAAGTTCTGACCCCTCTAAAATCACTGCAGCCTGTTTGAGTGACCCAGGACTTGAGAGCTGAGTGGTGGAAAAGGAAAAATCTGATAGACTTTTTACAAGGGCGTGTAGCAACAGGGCAAGGGATAATGGCTTTACGCTGGAAGAGGGAAGACTTAGGTCAGACTTTAGGAGGAAATTCTTGGCTGTGAGGGTGGTGAGAGCCTGGCCCAGGTTGCCCAGGGAAGCTGTGGCTGCCCCATCCCTGGCAGTGTTGAAGGGCAGGTTGGATGGGGCTTGGAGCAACCTGGGCTGGTGGGAGGTGTCCCTGCCATGCAGGGGGGTGGATCTAGATGATCTTTAAGGTCTTTTCCAATTCAAACCAGTCTGGGATCCTATGACAAACCCAGTCCACGAGGAGTGTGCAGTAGGCTACAGGAGGGTGTTATGACCACACCCTCCACCTCAGTATTTCTTTCTTCTTGTGCACTCAGAAGGATCTAGAAGTCCTGCCTGGCTTCATCCTCTCCAAAAAAATGAATGTCTGGTCTCAATCAGGTCTCTGCTTTTTCCAGTTCCCTGTGCACTGTGTAAAGGTGCAATTCACCTTTACCAGGTGTCAGCAACTGAGCAATTGTTGGGCTGTGCTGAGCAGTGTGTCCAGAGGGAGTGTGCAAAACAGGGTGGGTGGGATTAGGCTGTGGTTCCACCACCCTTCTCTTTGCTGGCTGCTAAACTTAGCAAGCCATGTCCCCTGCTAAGCCCCTTGCTCAGGCTGCAAAAACCTTCTGTTCAAGGACTTTTAACAAGCACCATGTGGAAGGACTTTCCTTTATTAAACTAGAGATTTAGGTCAAAAAGAGTGAAATAACTAATTCTCAAAGCTTTGTATCCTCTTACTGGACTCCTGCTTTTAATGCCATTTGTCTCCCCCTTTCTATTTCAGCTGACTGACCACAGGGTTTCTGATTACATGGGGATCTCTTCCAGGAGCCATCTTTTCAGACATCCCTGGGGAGGGTTTCTAGAACACAAAATGGAATAATGCCAATAATTTTTCAGTGAATGAAAAAAACAGAGGGATTTTGAGAACATTTTGAAAGGTTCTGTCTCTTCTCTCTGATGCAAACCAGAGAACACCCTCCCTTGGAGGAAGATGATGTTTCTGTGCTCTGACAACTTAACTGGGAGCAGAGCTATGCCAGTGCTGGACTTCAGAGTAACTCATTAGGGGAGCTGCTGCCATGAAGACCTTCCACATGGCTTCTCAAAGGACTTTGTTGCTCCATCACTGGCTTCTTTGGACTTTGTCCTTTAGGTACAGCAGCCTGAAACACTGTGTTTGCCTACAGGTCTAGGTTGCTGAGCCCTTTGTCATATTTAACCTTCTTGTGTGACATTTAAACCATATTACACATGCTATAAAGTCACCTAGAGGAATGTAAGGAGAAAGCAGAGGTGGACATGGCTGATCTTCATCCCAGCCCAAACCCTGAAACTCTCTTCAGGTGCTGAGTGAGTTTAGTTGCATCATGAACTCTCCTGTGTCATTTCAGGTGGGGAAGAGGCAGCTCTGAGGTGTGTTTGTCAGGCAAGGAAATGAAGTGTCTTGGTGACCAGACAACTCATGGGAACTAAAATACACAGTGAAAGTTCAAGGCAATAAAACCAGACCAGGCTGCTACAACCAAGGAACTACCACTAAAAAGAAAAGAAACAAACAAACAAAAACCCCAACAAGCTACGAAAAAAACCCTACAAACCAGCAAATTAAAAAACCCAACTGCCTAAAAGGAACCTAAGGTGTGGATATGGCTGTAGCAGATAAGATCCCCTTCAAGGATGTGACACAGGATTAGTGAGGCAGTGGGTGCCTGGATGCAGGGGCAGATGGGAGATTATGCCTATGGCCCAACTTTGGCTCCTTCTCCTCAGATATTGTTCAGCCCTGATATTATTATTGCTTCATTTTAAACTAACTTGCACTCCATGTGCAACATCTCTGGCAGACATTTATTCCCCAAGAACCTGGAGTTTTTTCCAGAGCTGGGCTCTCTTTGTTCTCCTCTTCATACTCACCACCAACAAACTTCTATTAGGAAAAAAACCTATTAAAAAATCAATACATTTATATTCTAATTCTGTTTTTCTCATAATAGTTTGCAATGCTATAAGTAATGTTACATTAAAAGTCTTGTTCATCTGATCTTATTTCTCTCTTTATTATAACATTGTCTGCTCATCTGGTTAATGCTGTTTCAAATAAGCCTGATCCCAGGAGCTAACTGGCATAGTGACATGAAGTTTGTGGCTCATGCTACAAAACCTATGATTTCAGTATGTGCAAGAATAACATAAATCCTTGCACACATTTCATCCTAAAGGCTGCAAAATCTGCTTGCAATGTTCTTATCTGGGTGCATTAGCGAGTTATCAGGGAGCGTCACTATCATCTGACTGGAGATAAGGTGCAGCAAATCCTTCCCTTCTGCTCCCTGACACACAATATCAGCCCCAAGTAGGAAGCCTAGGAGCAGAGATAAATCTGCAGTCCTCTGGGGACCCTGAGCTGAATATGAATGCATTAAAGAGATATTCAACTCCTGCACAAAGGCAGAACAGCCATTCCTGTATTGCTCTTTGAGGTAGACATTGTACTGGGTATTAAGCTATAGTTGTCAGGAAGGTGTGTGTGGAATGCAATGCATTAGCATCTCACAAGAGCTGCTGTCAAGAGAGTCTAGAGCAGACCAGATCCAGCCTAGGCACCATAGGCATCTTCTGCACCACGCACCAGGTTGCTTTGGAGACCGATGTTGGTCTTCAAAACAGAACGTATTGGCACAGAAATGAGACAGCCCAGATGGCTGTTAACAGCCAGGAGAAGCCCCACTGCTTGTCAGTCCTCTGTGTTAAAGGTCTTTAAAGTATGCAAAGTGTATTAATAATGAATGCAGTAACTACTGGAGAAATGAAAACCAGCCTGCCCTGTGAAGAGAGACTTCCAGGAGTGAAGTCTCTTTTTTTCCTAGACCTTCACAGGCCAAGTTCAGAGCCCAGTTATTACCATGGTCACATTTGGAAGCTGTTTATTTGCATTCCCTGAGGTGCAGCCCAAGGCAAAGGGCCAGACAGCATCCCTGTGGGAGGCAGATGGCTGCCTGGCAGCATTTGGGACTCAAGGAAATAACCAGCAGCTACTACAAGGTAGATGTTGCTGCCATGGGCTTGCTCTCCAGTTCTGGGTACTGGATTTCTGCCACACACCTATTCATTCTTCCTGCTCCACTCCCTCTTATCAAAGCATTTCTCTTCCAAAACTGAAAAAGTTCTCAGTACTTCCATATTTTCTCTTAAACACATCCTGGAGTACCCAGTGCCCTTCCTCAGCAGGCAGGACCTGGTCAGGTTCAGTTACACTGCATTTTAAGAAGTGGACTTAAAACAACACACATCTTCCTACTTATATCCAACTGTGTATTTCCTTTACTTCTAGTACTATGTGATCTATCATTATCTTGATTACTGCTGCAGGATAAAGGTTTTCATAACTGGTGAAAAGAGCTGGCCCCTGAACTTTCTATCATATCATATGATATTAGACACTGCCTCAGTTAAAATTCTCAATCAGACTTTGGGGTTATTAATATCAGCTTTCAATCTGTATTCACTTCTCTCTATCCCCCAGGGTTCAAGCCAAGCCTGGCTATGCATTATAACTTTTATAAGAAGTCTATTTTTTGTAGCATTTGGATTTTCTGCTGAGCAGTGGTATGTACCCCCACAAATGTCCTCAGTGTTCTGCCTTTAATCACAGAGGTTCGTCCTCTAAGCTCTGTACCAAATGGCCCAAGGGGAGTACCTGCCACAGCTCTTTTATTTATGTCTTGAGCATATGGGTCTTGAGCCATCCTTATATCAAAGGTTTCTGGTTATAAGTGTAAATACTGCAGCTAAGACACGAGATTCCACGTGCCTCGTCCGTACTTCATGATTGTTATAACTCCAGAAGTGAAGTCTAATTTCACTTGTCAAGAGTGGAGATGTATTTGGTAGCAAAAGCCTGTCTGAAAGTATCGAGCGCTCTGGGTACCCACCTCTGGGGTGTCCAGATAGATGGATTAGGCCACTGATCTCCCACCTGCACACGAGCAGCGTTTGGACGATGGGAATTCTGCTTTTCCCTGAATCCTACTCAGCACAGCAGTGATGAGCAGCTCAGCTACTGCAAACAGCTCAAGCTCATTCCTGCAGACAGTGTCTGCCTGCTGTGTGTGTCCCTGGGGCTGCATTGCAAGATAACACTGTCCTGGGGGGCCACCTCTTACTTCCCATCTCTCTCACTTTACCTGGGGCTCCCTCCAGCCACTGCTGGGGGGATCTGCAACCCCTCTGCATGGGCTGTAGCCAATGTCTCTGACACTTGTTCTCTGTATGTTAATTCCATGCATTTTTAAGAAGATAAAAACAGCTACAGCAGAACCTGTCCCCAAACACCCTCACTCGAGAAGACTGTCAGAAGGCTTTTAAACATGGACTATCAATTCAGTCTCTAGACCTTCAGTAGTACCAGGAGCCAAGGGTGTGGGCCAAAACTGTTCCAACATACAGACAAAAAGTAGGAAGATGGCTCCTAACCTGAGGAACAAGCAGAAAGTCTATACAGAGGAACTAGGAGGAATGGAGTAATGCTAGAAGATTTCTAGGAGTTTTTTTGCATCATGCTTTGTCAGATGGAGATACTCTCAGGTTAGGTTTTCCTAGGTTAGACCAAAACCCACTATCAAGTGACAAAGAACAGAATAACTGGTCACAGATGAGTGGTTATAGAGGAATAAACTTTTCACAGCAAAGACCCATTACTGGACCAAATCAGACTGGTTTTTGGTAACCACAGAATAGAGCAGCTAAGCTGAGTTCATACCTGATCTGCTCAGAGTCAGGACAACACATTTGGCATGTCCATTTATCCCTTCTGTAAGGATGCAGTTTTGAATTAGTGATTAAGTTATATGCCTTTAGCTGTTCCTCAGCATCATGGCCTGTACTCACCATTTCAGCTGATCTTCCCACTGCTCAAGCAGACAGTAACACCTGGTGCTTCTAGTTTTGTTGGTTGTTTGTTTTTTTTTCTGAACGAGTCACCACAGTTTGTAGCTCATAAAACCAAGCCAGTTTGTCCATGGGCTCTGAACTCCACTGTACCTTGCCCCAGTTCCCCCTGAATCCATCCCAGTAATGGCAGCTCCTGTCTAAACTAAATACCACCCTCTTTCCGTGCTCCATCTTCTCTCATCTCAAAAGCAGCAGTCCTCAGGCTCACACTGATGTGCCATGGAGTGTATTTCATGCTAACCAGTTATTCTGAGTCCATCAGACTTATTCATAAACCTGCTCCCTAGCCTGCAGACAGGTTGCACAGTCTAACCTATAATTTCATCCCAGTCACTCTGCTTGTTTGCTGAAAACAATTGTGAGACCAAGAAAGTCAGCAACCTACCTGCCTAAACATTTGCCATTATTTTTTTTCTTTACACATGTATTTGTTTTGATTTTCTAGTTCTGTTCTGTCCTTCCTATTATACTCTGTTTTGCTGCACTCCTTTCCAATATGGACTATCCCACTGAACTTGTGGTTTCACGTTCCTTTGGATTCAGTCCAACCTGCTAGATTTTCAAGCAACCTTGGGGTACTGTGTGCAGGTAAAAATACTGACAGTCTGAAAGCAAGTCATGGTACACCCAGCTTAGTAGCTTACCTCTGATCACCCGGGAGGCAGATATGAAATAAAATGCCCCTTTTGAAGATCTTAATCCTAATCCTAAGAGTTTAAAATGGATTTAAGCCTTGAAGCAAGCAGGTGTATATCCTCTCCAAAATGCTCTTAACACCATCTGCGATAACTGTGGCTATTCTTGGTTTTTTTCATATTTATTCCAGTCTCAGTTTTGAATGCAGTTTATCTTCTGCCTTCCATAACATCTTGTGGAAATGAGTTCCACAGTTTAATATTCCAAGAAAAAACTCATCTGACTGGGCAGGTGTCTGATCTGTGCTGGCCTTCCCAGCTGGTCTTATTATCAGTGGAGACACAGTCGATACAGTCAGCAGAGCGTGAGGTGTGAGTCCTCTCTTCTGCAAAAGGATATTTGTATTTGGTCAAACGAATTGCTCCCTGAAAGTGCCTATTTCCTCTGCTCTCTTAAAGAGAAGCCTGAAATAGGCAGTTCAGGAGCAGATGTCTGTGTTTTAGATGTCTCTGGCTGGTGAGCTGAATCCCATCTCACTGTGCAAAAGAAAATGTCCTTTCATCAATTCTGGATTTGCCATCTCTCCGTTTAATTGAAAAATACACTCCTGCCTGTGTCATGAGGCAGAGAGGACTTTTCTGTACCTGGCTGTTTTACAGACAGTTAAAATAGCTTTTGTTATTCATCTGCTCTCCATAGCAGTAGTTCCTAATCTTCTCCAGCCAGTGTCTGCAGTCCATGATCACCCTTGGCTCTCTCTGCAGCCCTGGACACATCGCCTTTTAAAATTCCTGTTACGCTGCTATAAGACCAAAGCCCTTTCAAACATCTGCCCCTGATTTGGGTCTCTAGATAGGAGCTGTGCTCTTACAATTGGGCTCTGAACCTCTGTGTCTAACTCCCAGCACCCTCTCAGACTGTTGGTGCTTGTAAATTTGATGAGCTCCTTCAAATGTACAACACACAACTGAGTCCTGGCTTTAATTGGAGGACTTAGTATTCCAGTGCCTTCTCACCCCCCTTAGCTTTGCTGTGAAGCATCCTGCATGGAGGCAGTTGATCTCCCTGGGGATCAGCTCTGGAGGTCCTTAAAGTGCACACCCAAGGGAGCAGACAAGCAAAGGGCCTCGCTGGCACCAGGTCTCCATCCTGCACCTGCAGGGCTCCACGCCTGGCTCCAAGCAAGAGGCACAAGTCACCTGGAGCAGTAGGCTCCTCTCCCCACTTTGTGCAGCCCCCTGCTCTCCCACTCTTGTACTGAATATCAACAAGACTGTTTAAACAAACAAGGGGTTATTTTGCCATTAATATGCAAAAAGCCAGCTTTAACTGCAGCAGCTGAAACAGCAACACTGTCAAGCCCTTTATTTACAATCCTCCACCCTTGTCACAGACAAGCTACTGAGGCTGGGAGAGAGCCTTTCTTTTAGTTTAGTTTCTCTTGATTCCATTTGCCAAGCATTGATTTTTCTTTTCCTTACTACCAGCAGAGCTTGAAATTAATAATTTCTATTTTATTTTGTCACTTGTGTATCATTGATACCAGCAAGGCTGGACAACTGCACAAGCAGAAACGTTCAGGGAGATGAGAGTTGGGGCTTGGTGCAGGAAGCAGCAGCCTGGGGTCACTGAGCAGGGCATGGGGCAGATCACGGGGTATTCCTGGTTGGAGGTTGGACATTCCTCACTTGCTGGCTTCCAGGAGGTGATTTACTGCCATTCCTTCTTCCTTGCAGTGTGTTGGGCTCCAACCCCAACACAGCAGTGAGAACCCTTGCAGGGAGAGTCTCCCTGTTTGCTGATGATTTTAACAACTGGAAATGCTCCATTTATGTCCTTAAGCTGCACTTTCAGGAAAAACATGCCAAGAAATGTGAACAAGCATTTCCACTGTGACTTCCAACTGGTTTCTTTTCCTGGTCTGCAATGGTGTGTGAGGACCAAGGTGTTTATAGGCTCCATTTGCTTTGGAAAGGATGTTGCAGAGAACACCAGCCTGTCTGTGGCACCAGCTTGTCCTGGTCTCCATGTAAAAGTATTTTCAACCAGATCTTATGGATGCACATTCTGTCATCTACAAACAAAATTTAAGGCTTCATGGCTTAGTCTGTAAGAAAGAAGGAGCTCATCAACATTTCTACAACTACCTGAAAGTAGTAGTTACCTGAAGTTGAAACAAGGCAGATGTTGGTCTCTTTTCTCAAGTAACAAGAGATAGAACAAGAAGTAATGGCCTCAGGGGAGGTTTGGATTGGATATTGGGAACAATTTCTTCTTGGAAAGGGTTGTCAGGCCCTGGCCCAGGCTGCCCAGGGCAGTGCTGGAGTCCCCATCCCTGGAGGGGTTTCAAAGCCTTGTAGATGTGGTGCTGAGGGACATGGGGCAGTGGTGGCCTTGGCAGGGCTGGGTTAGTGGTTGGACTTGATGATCTCAAAGGTCTTTGCCAACCAAACCTGTTCTATGATTCTATGAAAGAGAGAAGATGAGTGGCAAGCTGTAAGGAAGAAGAGAGGCTGAGCAGAATGGGAGCCTGGGAGAGCTGGAAGTTGAAGGAGCGTTTTTGACTCTTCCCAGCATCTGCTCCCCACTGACACCACAAACATCAGTTCTCCAATTGCATATTTTTTTTTTTGAGGACAGAGAGATCACGGATCTCCTTCAGTCCCTGTGCCTATTGGAAGAGTCACGTAGATGCCACTGCCACATCTCTGGTGTGCTGGTTTGGTTTGGTGGGGGTTTTGGTAGCAGGGGAAGGGCCCCAGGGGGGGCTCTGGTGAGAAGCTGAGAAGCTGCCCCTGCTCCAAACCAGCCAAGGAGCCATGAGAGGGACAAGAGATGAACCTCTGCCATGAACATAGGAAAGGACTGAGAGAAGAGCTGAGCTAGGGAGCTGCTGAAGAGAGCTTTATCAGAGAGAGGTTCAGTGGGACACCATTTAACCCATAGATGTATGAGGTGTGTGTGAGATGGGTCAAATGTGGCCTGAGAACCAGTACCAAAGCAGAACTGGGACCAGTGCAGGACCAGATCTCAGGGCAGGCATGTTTGACTCACAGGGGACCACAGCTTTCCACCCTTCTGGATGGAGTGGCTCTTGGACTGAGCCCCATTTTTGGCACGTAGAGATCTGCACACTGCTACTCTGTCATCACTGACTTATTTCTTACTGACTTTTTCATGAGCACAAGAGTGCCCTTAATTTTACCAAGGCCACAGCTTCGTGATTGCTCAGAGTGGATCTGAGCACAGATGTTCACCTGGCAGAGCAGACTTCAGACAGCTCAGGAACAAGACCACATTTTGAAGGGATAATGCTGAATTAGATTGAGCAGAGAGGAGTGACTGGCTGCTGAGCCCTGCATCCCCCCAGCAGCCCTGGCAGAGCAGCTCTGTCACCAGACATGGGGAAAGTAACTTATAGACACCAATGTGATGGAGATAAACAGACACTTCTTTATTAGTGAGAGAGGATACAGGGATAACTCCTCCATTGCATTACAACCAACAGGTTTTTAAACATGCAATTTCTAATGTCTAAAATATTTAACATAAAAATGCATGTAATGCTTGCTTTTAATTATTCATGAAGTTTAACCTTTGCATTGATTGGCCCCTTCGAGTGACATAACTTCAAGCTTATTAATTTCTAACAAAAATCATTGGTTGTAGTCCCTGATATTCAAACCAGGTGGGGGTGGGCAGAGGGGATATTCGAGCAGCACAGCTGGTTACTGTGACCTTGGCCACCATGTGATAGGTTCAGGATTTATTATTGTATTGCTCTTTCCATGGTAGCTGCTTAAGCAGAAGATCTTACTCTTTGTGTAGCTCTGGCCCTTAGCTACTCGTACATACCACTTCTCTTGTACCTGTGATTTCTGTGACTACTGAAGTGAAACATAATCTCCCCCTCCCAGTATGATTCCTGTGTGAACAGGTTTTCCTAAAAGCCTTGTCTGGGTCAGGCCCGACCAGGCCCAGGCCCTCTAAATAACCACAATGTAGTCAATTCAGTAACAGCTCTATGGCACTGATGCTTCTCCCCCTGATTTTGATGGCCCCAGCAGTGATGACTAGAACTTCTTCACAAAGGAGGGTCAAGATTTAGAGGCAATGAAGCACAAAACTCATGTGCACCTGCCATCCCTGACCCAGTGCTGGGCAGCCCCAAGACTGGCTCCCAGAAGCATGGACTGGTCAGATCTCTCTCAGCTTGGCACTCAGAAGGTACAAATTATTTCAGTAATTGTCTTGAAATTCTTTTCTCTCCACGTGAGGACCAGTGTAATAAAGTCAGGTGCATTCTAAGGATGGAGCCATCGCTCCACCTGCTATTCTCTGTGCCTGGCTCACAGGAGCAGCAGCATCACAAGCAGCCTTCTGTGCCCCTCTGTCCTAGCACACTCATGGAGCACAGGTAGGATGAGCCAACAGTTAATTCAGGGCAAGCATCCCCCTGGGGCCCGTTTGTGTCAAAAATTAAAGAGCCACATGTGACTGGGTAGAAGAGCAGTACAGGTGCCAGAATTCTTTGCTCTGAGCACAGCAGCTTCTGTCAGAGCTCTGCAGGTGGCTATAAACCACTTAACTGGCCATTAGAGTGCAGAGGGCAGACAAAAAGCTGGGTTGTAGCATTTGGCCCTTTGACTTGATGCATTTAGATCCAGCAGGCAGCAATATTGAAGCAAACAGGAACCAGAACCAGGGGACTCCTTTCATCACGAGCATCCCTGATCCTCTAGCTGTCCTGCTTTGGACACCATGAGGTGTTTTTTTGCTGCACATGAACACACAGCTGAATTGATGCCTCGTTTTCTCTGTTCCCATGAGCTCCCCACACCCATGACTGCCCAGCTCTCCTCTCTTAGCACCCATGTGAAGGCACCTCTGGGCCCTGAGCTCTGCAGGAGCTGCAGCTGTGTGGCAGCCTGCCTGGCAGACACAGTCACAGGCAAAGGGCAAGTCCTTGGGACACAGAGGATTCTGCTGCTGCCAAAAAGAAGCATCATTTTCTGCCCTGATAAAGCAAATGGTGGCTTTGCTCTGTACTGAATGAGGAGCATAGTGTGAGTGATGGCAGAAAAGCCAAGGAGTAAGAGAGAGTATTAAGAACTACTCTCTTTCATTATTAGAGAAAGCAGCGTGACCAGCAGGGTGAGGGAGGGGATTCTCCCCCTCTGCTCCACTCTGGTGAGATCCCACTGCAGTTCAGGGGCCAGTTCTGGGGTCCCCAAGACAAGAAGAACACGGAGCTGTTGGAGAGAGTCCAGAGGAGGCCACGGAGATGATGGGAGGGCTGGAGCAGCTCTGCTCTGGAGCCAGGCTGGGAGAGTTGGGGTGTTCAGCCTGGAGAAGAGAAGGCTCCAGGGAGACCTGAGAGCACCTTCCAGTGCCTGAAGGGGCTCCAGGAAAGCTGGGGAGGGAGGAGGGACTTTTTATAGGAGCAGGCAGTGATGAGGGAGAATGGCTTTAAGCTGGAAGAGGGGAGATTTAGGTCAGATATTGGGAAGAAATTCTTTCCTGTGAGACCCTGGCACAGGTTGCCCAGGGAAGCTGTGGCTGCCCCATCCCTGGCAGTGTTGAAGGGCAGGTTGGATGGGGCTTGGAGCAACCTGGGCTGGTGGGAGGTGTCCCTGCCCATGCAGGGGGTTGGATCTAAATGACCTTTAAGGTCCCTTCCCACCTAAACCAGTCTGGGATTCAATGATTCCACAGTATACTGCTTGCAAACCATTTCATAGGCTGTGGGTAAACAGATAATCCAAAATCTTTAGGCTGACCATTCTCATCTTGCATGCTAGCAAGTCTGAGGATCCTCAGCCAGGTGTGTTTTGAAGCCTCATGGGATCCTGTGCTGGCCAGACCCAGCTGCAGCTTGTGCAGTGGGACCTGACCCCAACACCTCATGCTGCTCCCAGCACAGCTTGTCTGGACGGTTCATGGAGGCAGCTCTGAGAGCAGAAAACACACTGTGCTGTGCCTGCCAAAGCACTGCACTGCTGGGAGCAGGGGTAAAACCAGAGTGAAGTGCCACAGCAGATAAATAAGCCAGAAGCAGAAGTCCCCCTGTAGTTTATTGCTGCACTGGTGATGGCAGCACAAGTCTACCATGAGCTGGCAGGGGCCCAGAGCAAAATATGCCAGCCTCTGTGTTCCTGCCTCTGTGGGCTACTGCCCATGCTGTGATAGACACCTCCTGTCCCCAGGCCTTGGGTACCCTTCCCCACCACCCTTCCCTCTGTAGTCCTTTGCTGTCACTGTCAGACACCTGATAAGAAGTGTTTGTCTGTCCCGAAGTTGCAGTCCCATGATGACAGACAGGATTACTGGAGAGCATCCTAAAACTGTCTTCCCATGCTCAGCCTTCTCAAGGAGAGGTGAGAAGGAGAAGGGATAAGTGTCATTAGAGGTGTTCTGTCACAGCCAGAGTCACCACTGCTACCTCACCATTGTCACCGTGACAGCCATGGTCACTAGCACAGTTATGATGGCCCAGCCCATCCATCCCTAGATTAATTCTCTTTGCCCATCTGTGAAGATAAAGAAGATGTAAGAGCAAAGGACCCAGCTGTGCCCTCCAGCACATCTGGGCAGCTCTGTTTAACCTCCACGTGCAGGAGCAGCTGCTGCCTGTCCCTGCTCTATCACCCTGCTAGTGCCATAGCAGAGCCAGCAGAGGACAGCAGCAATGCAGTTGCTTTCTTCCACCTGTCACCTGCCTTTGTTACCCCCTTTTACAACCTTTTCCTCTCCAGCCAAAACAACAGTCACATCTGCCTACTAGTTTCTTCATTGAAATGGGTGGATATAGATGAATCACCTGCCTTCCCCACAGTACCCTTGCCTGTTCCTGAGGAGGGTGTTTCATGTGTAGGGCCCATTCACATTAAAGATTTGCTGCATCTTGAAGCTTTGTTTTTCATTTTTATGACTTCAGTTTGATTTTTCAAACAGTTCCAGACTGTGTTGTGCAAGTCCATGTCACCTGGGAGATGCCCCAGACGTACCTGCACAGGAAGAGGAGGCTGGATTAAAAGGAGACCTTTGAGGACTGAATGTGTTAAAAAACACTGTTGAAGCTTAAAATGTCTGTGTTTAGTCTCTGAGGCATTTCTTGATGTTAAAATTGCAACATCTAGAAAGAAAGAGGTATCTGGGAGTGCAGATACAGCAATTATTGTTGATGTATGGGATCACTTTATCCTCCAGTGTTGGGGTTTTTTACATGAAATGGATATATCCTAGAATAACAGTCATAGTTCCCTGTGCTGCTTCCTGCAGATGAGGACAATGTAGTGGGTAAAATGGGTCGAGCTGGAGCTTGATGGCACCGACAGGAAAGGCACAGTCTGAAGCCATGTGAGTCTCCCAGAGGATCAGTGTCTAATCCAGGTGTGAGTCACATGGCAGAAATCTAGCTCTGAACTTCTCACTTGATATCAGTGAGTCCAGGCTGCTCTTCTGTCCACTTTACAGATGTTCATCCTCCACATCCATGAGGAGTTAAACCTGCTTCCAGAGGCTTCAGTGACAAAAGTGTCTCTTGTCAGCAGGGATGCAGCCCACAGGAAGGGTTTTCCTGTGACTGGGGCACTTGGCTGGCTTTGATACTCCTCCTGCAAGCCCTTCTGCAAAGAGATGTCATTTTTAACGCCCAGAAGCTTAAAGCAAGCACGGCCAGGTAATAGAATTAGCCTTGAGAAATCTCTGCCTGCAACACACTGTTCCAGTATGCAGAGATGAAATAAGAGTGCAGGCTGAACACGGTGCTGTTTCACAAAAGCAAACACACCTTTTGAAGAGGCAGACAAAGACCTGTGTCCCCTGATGAGCCAGCACAGCAAAGTGAGTGGTGATCTGACTGAGGCACCTCCAGAGCTGCTGAGCTCGGATGGATGGTTAAGACAACATGTCCCAAAACACAGGACCACGTTCTCAGACCTCATGGCCCAGCAACAGGGTCTGCTCCCTTTGCCTTGTTTTCAGCTGCTGGTTCAAACTCCAACATCCCCCTGCTCAGCACCTTCCCCACTGCCAAGTCACCAGCCCTAATTGCTGCCACTGCTAGAGCTGGGCCAGGCTGTGGCTGATGGCCTGTCTCAGAGCTGCAGATGGGAAGGGTGGACAAATCTCTCCTGAGGACAAGTGAGAGTGTATAACCCAGAGGGAGGCACCAGAGACAGAAAAGTAATTATCAGATTAATTTAAAGAACTTCAGCAGGTCTCTGCTCCGAACCCCTTTGAAGAGCATGTCCAGCAAGAGCCAGTTAATCAGACTTTGTGTAGCTGTTTCAGCATCTCCAGAGATAAGATTGTGCAGCATCTTTTGGTCTCTGTTCTAGCATTTACCCACCCTTCTTTGGGACATTTTATCCCTGTGTTGGGTTTGAATTTCCCACTCCCACTTGTGTCTGATGGCTTTTGTCCTGTCCCTGTGCACCTGTGATAAGAGTCTCTAAACCCTCCAATTTTAGAGGTGAGGTAGCAATAAGATCTTCTCTTCAACTTCTTTTCTTCAGGTGGAGCAGACAGTCCCCTGAGCATCTGTTTGCATATCCCACCCACAGCCCCTGACCTCATTGGTATCTGGACTGGCTTCCATGTGCCCGTGTGATTCTTTCACTGGGGAACCCCAGACTGGACACAGTGGATGGGATCTCACCTGACAGTATAATCCCCACACACATACATGTACGTGCACACACACGTGCACTCATGTGCTCACACACCCACCAAACTTGATTCAGTGGGTACCAGCTCATGGAAGAGTGGTGTCCCTCACATGATGAGATCTGTCCTGTGTTCCCAGGTCACATCCCACTGGAAGGCCTTGTCTCAGCTCACAGCTGAATGCTTCCCTCACAGAGACCCCTAAATCTATACATTGACCCTAATATCAGTGAAAATGTCAGGGATCCTTATAGCCAGCAGAGCATGACATCATCCTTCTAACTACTAGAGAATACCAAGGGTGAGGCAGGGCATGGATCAGCTGCCCAGAGGAGAGATGGCAGAGAAAAACCCCCCTCCACCCCAGCACCCATGTCTCAAAAAAGGACCCTAAGAAAAGAAGTGGGTTTCAGGTACCCCACGGTGTCTTGGCTGGGGTAGGAGGGTGCAGAGGGGCAACCACAACCAAGGCATGAGCAGGGGAGATCCCGTGTGGGTGGCAGGAGGGTCTGGGATGGAAGACTGGGACAGATGCTGGGGTGAGACTTGGTAGGGCTGGGAGCTGCACAGTGTGAGGGGGAGCTTGGGGGTGGAAGGCTACAAGCCAGGGAACACAAGGAGCAGAGAAGCTGATCTCCTAAAGCCTATTTTCCAAATCCAAAAGAAGAAAAATGTGATTTTTCTCTTGGTTATTGTATAAATTTACAGTCACGCTGACACAGGGCAGAGCAAACAGCAGCAGTGTCAGCCTCTAATAGAGATGAATGACAACCATATTTAATGAATTAAAAGATGATGAAGTATTACTGACAAAGCAAACACCCACACACTGCTCAGACTGTCACTGCTCTGTGTGACACAACAGCCCTCTGGCACAGACCCAGCCACAGCACCCAGGGACAGGCAGCCCTGGGGGTAGCAGGGTGAAGGGCAGAGGGATGGGCAGAGGGATGGGCTCAGGGCTTTGTGGACACTGCTGGTGATGGGAGCTGAGGTAACATGGGCCTGCTCCATGCAGAAGACTATTCAGACTCTTCCATCTCACCCACTGTGCCTTTTACGGTGGGATAATCAAACTTTTCATAGTCAGAATCATGGAATGGTTTGGGTTGGAAGGGACCTTAAAGATCATCCAGTCCCAACCCCCTGCATGGGCAGGGACACCTCCCACCAGCCCAGGCTGCTCCAAGCCCCATCCAACCTGCCCTTCAACACTGCCAGGGATGGGGCAGCCACAGCTTCCCTGGGCAACCTGGGCCAGGCTCTCACCACCCTCACGCTGAAGACTTTCCTCCTGACATCTAATTTTAATTGTTTTCATGATGGAGAGTCAAAGCTGAGCCAAGCTAGACATTCAGAGAGGGGAGGAATAGATTTTCTGACCCATCCTTGGTTTTGAATGCTCAGCTGGAATTCAGTGCTGAGCAGTGATCAGTTAGACCCAGGAGTAAGCAGCTTGGCTAGATCTCAGCATTTAGGCCTGGGTTGTCCTGGGCTTCAAAGTTAAAGCCAAACCATGTTTGGTGCTCATATTGGGTTGATGTAGGCTCAACAGCTCAAAACTGAGCTCAAACAGAGGTTGAAGCCTATGTGCTATGGCTTGGTGCAAGGGCTGACAACCCTGCTTCAGATCTAGGACACACCTGGGCTTACAGTCTAATTATTTGGGCATGTAGAGATTTGGTGACAGGGCTGGGTCATGCTGAAATTAAAGATTCAGCCTAGACCATGACAGTCTGACAGGACAGTCCACATGCTTGTTAAGATTGGGTGCACAGGACTTGTTTGGGGTTAGGTGGTAGCAGCTGAGGCATCCTTAGAGACAGCTGGTGCTGCCTGGGGTTCTGTGTGTTTGGGGGCTCTGCTGCAGGGCTGGGTTGCCAGGACTGAGCTGTGTTGACTACAGTGGGGTTTCAGGTGCCAGGCTGAGCAGGTAAAAGCTTGATGTGCACTGAAACTTGCTGTGGTTGCACACAACCCTGGTTTGGGAGCATGTGGTGCCTTAAGGACCATCTAGTCCCTTGCTGTCCCAGCTCCTCTGAGCGCTCCAGTGCCACAGCACAGTGTCCCTGGCTCCCCAGAGAGGCAGCAGGGCTGCCTGCAATCCACCTCATTGTCTTTTCAGGGTGTTCCTTTCATGTCTTAGATCTCATTCACAGCCTGAGCCGGAGGCAATAGGAGAATGGTTAGGCACGGGGAGAGGGGAGGTGGTGGGAAGGGAGAGCCTGGTGGGGTTTAGGATCAAAGCATTTGGGATCAAAAAGCTGCTGCTGCCTTTGCTGCCGCAGTTTGTGTATCTTGAAACCTCGTCTGGATTTCAGGCACGGAGCCTGTCTTTTTTAGCCCTCCTACCCTGGATGGAGGGATCACCGTAGAGTCCTCCCCGTCCTCACTTGGAAGGGCTGCACACACAGAGGGAGCACAGGGAGCTGCCCCGCGCGGCTCGGTGGCAGAAATCACCTGCCAGCTCCTCCTCTGCTCTCATGCCAAGGCAGGGTTTCCAGACTGTCTGTGGAAGGCAGCTCAGAACTGGTGAGTCCCCTGCAGAGAGCTGGAATTCCAACACCAACAGCTGCGGAGCTGGAAGGTGTGTCCCAGCCAAAACCAGCCTCGCTTGTCGTGTAGTCTCCCTCCCTGCCCAGCACCAGGGGTGATGCATCACCTTCCCCACCACTGCTCCCGTCAGGGCCCCACAGAGCCCTTCCAGGGTCAACACAAGCAGCAGGGCTGCAGTTTGCTGGGGAGCAGAGCTGTGCCAGCAGGAGGGAAGGAGCCAGCCCACCCCTCAGCCCCTCTCTCCCCACGGCTGCAGAGAAACCTCCGTGCGTCTCACCGGGGCAGCAGGAGGGGCTGCAGCCACAGCACCACTCCACGCATTGGGGTGCCCAGCAGTGCAGAGCGTGGCACAAAGCTTGTCCTGCAGTCCCCTGGTGCTGCTCTGCCTGGTCACTCTGGTTTCACTGCATGTGTAGACCTACTGGGGGCATACCAGTATAACCCGCCATGAGTCTGACCTCTTACTGGACCAGGGCTCCTGTCTCAAGTTTATAGCTGCTGGCTGAGGGCATGTGGAGCTTCCAGAGAGGCATATCCACCCCCCACTTGTGTGTTACTCAGACATATCCTCTCATATCTGTCATCCTATCCCTTGATAATGTTGGTGCCTGCAGAGCCTGCTCTTGGGGGGGCAGGTAGCACCAGACCTGGGAGATTTGGAGACCCTGCTCTTGCTGAAGTCAGGGGGAACTGCAGGAGGCCCCTGACCCCATGCAGAGGGTACAGATCCTGAACCTGGCCTCCAAGGGACAGATAACTCCTGCTGAAAAATTATGCCTACTTTGCTCCTGCTCTTGTGTTTCCTCCAGCTCCTGATGTTCCTCTGACCAGACCAGAGCAGTTTTCACAGAGCAGAGGGCACTGCAGCTGTGGCAGCCCTGCTAGCTGCACAGCTAGTGTGGCACCACTGGGCAGCACAGATCATTGCAGAGGAGCTGGGGGATGAGGAGGAGCAAAATCCTTTGTCACAATAAAACGTCTGTGGGACAGGCCCTCATACCCATCTCCCCATTCCCCATGGAGCTGATGACAGTCCTGGTGCCACCAGACAGTCACTGTGGCAACTGCAAAGGGTGAGAAGCTCAGCAGGTGCTCCTCATCCCATTGATGTGGATGTGACTCCTCCCACATCCAGCTCTTAGGAGACAGATGGTTTCACAACACCTGTGATTTATGAAGCTGCCTCTTTGAACGAGGTGCTGCATGGATTTCCTGGGGCTGCCTGCACATCTGCTCAGGGAGAGCACTCAATAAATCCTGCCTAGAAATACAAAGGCTGGAGAACCTGCCCTGGCAATGAAACCAAACACAAAGGGGGAGCCTCTGGGTACAGGGGACGAACAGGCAGAAGCAGCATTTGGAAACAAGGCCCTCAGAGGGGGTCCTGCAGGTGTGTTATCAGGCTGGACACTGCAAGGGGGGCCCTGCAGGGGCCACATTCTGCTCAGTGTTTTTGCTAATGGGATGGATGATGGACTGGAGACGTGCTTCAAAACTAGACCTTAGCTGAGGGTGGACCATACCTGGAAGGAGCAAGCACTTCTGAAAGCAGGGCTGGAATTGAAAACTAGCCTAAATAAATAGGGAAAGGGTTGCAAAATGAATAATCCAGGAAAGAGAAATGTGAAGTGATGAGCTCAGGAAAAACAGATGTGAAAAACCAAGAGGAGAATACCTGAGGGGGCCGTGGTACAGGGAGGGGTTACTGCAGGCATGAGCCACCACCTGGTGTACACTGAAGACTTCCTGCAGGAAAACCTTCTTTCCCTTGAAGAGTTAGAGGTCAGGACCCACTGGTTCCCCATAGATTCATGGAGCAAGAGGCCAGCTATGCCCTGGATAGCCTCGCCTGCAGAAACTGCCATTTCCTCAAGCTCACAAGGTGTGAAAATGGCAAACTGGTGCAAGTGTCCCAGTCTCCAGTTCCACGCTCGTCCTCCCCACCTCTGCTCTCCAAGGCCAAGGCTTGCAAGCTGAAAGCACCATTGCCTCACCAGTGGTCTGCCTGGGGGAGCTCAGGCCATGATAAGCCATCCAGTCTCCAGAGACAGTCCCCTCTGTCTGTTCTCATATCTGGATGGGCTTGGCACAGAAGGGGTTAAATGAAGCACACACACACACACACACACACACACACACACACACACACACACACACACCCACACCCCCCTTTGTCCTTCCATCTGCTGAGCCAGTGACAGATGCAGGGCAGCAGGAAGGGGGTGGGAGGGTGGAAGTGCTGAAACCCTGGCCCAGGTTGCCCAGAGAGGTGGTGAAGGCTTCGTCCCTGGAGACATTCCCGGTCAGGTTGGACAGGGCTCTGAGCAGCCTGATCTGGTTGAAGATGTCCCTGCTCACTGCGGGAGGCTGGCACTAGGTGACCTGGAAAGGTCCCTTCCAACCCCACACATCTTGTGATTCTATGAAATAACAAGGGCCACAGGTGCTGGAAAAGTGTTGTGTCCCTGCTGCATTTTTCTAGGTGCTCTGAAGGAGCAGTGTCCTCATTTGCCCCTGGTGCCACCCTGGGATGCCCTGGAGCAGAGAGCAGGACTGTCCCCGGTCACTGCGCTGCTGACATCACTGCCAGCTGCTCTCCCTGGAGCTCATTAGCCAGGAGAGACTGAGGAAGGGGCTCCTCACAGGATGGATATGTCATGCACTCAACCAGTATTTAGATGCAGCCCCAGAATGAATGAGGAGAGCATTTCCAGCAGGGAAGGTGTAGCCTCTCTCCCTCCATCTGCCTCTCGCTGAGGTCTCGCTGGTCACTCATTTCAAGGGCTACAATTACAGCCAGTATCCCTTGCATGAGGAGCAATGAAGAAAGAATGTGTTCTATGAGGAGGAACATGAAAAGTTTGTTCTATTTTGCCTATAATCTAGCCAGGCCGGGTGGGATGTTGCTGTCTATGTATTCACCACAGGAAGCTCCGAGGAAGAAGCCATTTCAGCTAAAAGCAGGATTATCACAAGAATGTGTGGCTGTAAATTGACCAGACATAAATTTAGGTTGGAAATTGGAAGAAGTCTCCTAACAGCTGGAGTGATGAAGCTCTGGTACAGCTTCACAGATGGTGGTAAATAGGAAAAAAAAAAAAATCAAAGAAAAAATGAAATAAATTAAAAAAAAAAAAATCTAGCCAGCTTTGAGGTGGACCTTGCTCATGAAGGGGATATATCTGGAGGAAATTAGATCATTCAGTGCCTGAGATATCTAGGTGCTGGAGGTGATTACACTGAAGGTGCTCATACAGACAGGATTCCTGGCTTAGAGCAAAGATCTTTAAATGCTGGGTCCATTCTTCAGTCATTGATCAGCAGCCAGAGCAGGGGCAGGCCACAAGCAGCACTGTGGCTGCAGAGCACGCTGGCTTGTGGTGAATCCCCCCAGGCTCTGGCAGCTCACAGCTCAGGACACCCAAAACCTGCCCTTTCTGGATGGCTTCATTTGCAACTCTGATGGATCTTTCCTATCTCATCCCTCATGGGACTCCATTCCTATTCCTGGTCTCGAGTGTCTGCTTTTGCTACTCAGTTTCTCTCTGTGTCCTGTGTGGGACAGATAAATGTTTATCTTTGTTTGTTCTAGCATTACCTTCCATTCATTTAATTCTGTGTCACCAGATGTTGTGTTAGGAGGAAAAATTCCTCCTGACTCTTTAACCCCTTGGTAATTTTTCAGCCTCTTCTTTGTCTCCTGTTATTTATTTCCCAGGCTTTTTCCTGCCCTCTTTTTAAGTGTATTCTGCTCCTGAACAGCAATGTGCAGGACCACAGTCCTGACACTTCAGCTCAGCAGATGTCCTCCTGAACATGGTTGGTACATCATGGTTGGACACTGGAACAGGCTGCCCAGGGAGGTGGTGGAGTCACCATCTCTGGAAGTGTTTAAAAGAAATATAGATATAGTGCTTAGGGGCATCATTTAAGCACTGAACGGGTAGATTAGGTTATGGTTGGTGGATTTAGGTTATGGCTGGACTTGGTGATCTTCAAGGTCCCTTCCAACCAGGAGGATTCTATGAAATTCTAGTCTTTGAAGAAAAACAGCAGACTCCTCTCAGCAGCTAAGTAGGTTTCAGACCACCTAGAGAAAAGCAGCTGATCTCTAGAGACCAAACACTTTGCCTCACACCAAACCCTACCCATAAACCCATCATTCCCAGGTGCCATATTCAGTCCCTGCCATATTCAGCAGCAATGCAATGAGGTACAGATGACTGTTTAGGCATAGAAGAGTGAGACAGGAGCTGAGGCTCCTCAGATCAAGGTAGGTGATAAGTAGGTGCTAGGAAAATCAAACTGTGGGCTTCTCTTCTAAAATATACTTGCCTTCTGTACTAGCCATGATGTACCAAGGTCCCAGATCACAACCAGTCCTAAACTCAAGGCAGAACCAGGTCTGAAGCAGGAACTTCATAGAATCACAGAATCACAGGGGTTGGAAGGGATCTCTGAAGATCCTCAAGTCCAACCCCCCTGCTGCAGCAGGAACACCCAGGGCAGGTCACACAGGAGCGTGTCCAGACAGGTCTGGAAAGTCTCCAGAGAAGGAGACTCCACAGCCTCTCTGGGCAGCCTGTCCCAGGGCTCTGTCACCCTCACAGGAAAGAAGTTTCTCCTCATGTTGAGGTGGAACCTCCTGTGTTGTCACTTGGTGCCGTTTCCCCTCGTCCTATCACAGGCACCACTGAGCAAAGACTGGCCCATTCCTGACACCCACCCTGCAGATACCTGTAGATATTAATCAGGTCCCCTCAGAGGAACTCAACAAGCAACAATCCAATAGGGATGGAAGGGCTGCATAGAGGCACATGGTCAGAGAGATGAAGAGACCATGCAAGGTGTGTGCCAGTGAACATGACAGCAGCTCTATTGCATGCCAGCAAGGGGCCAGTGGCATCTTCCTGCTGGTTATCTCTTACAGCTTTACAGGATACTTGGGCTTGGATGAAACTGTTTGTCCACAACAATTCTGAGGTCCCTGGAGCAGAGCCAAGCAAACCCTTCATGCCTTTGCTTTCAGACAGACAAGGACTTTCGGACGCAGCTCAATGACTTGCAAGGAACACAGCCCTGCTGATGCAACATGACATCCATTTGCCTGAAGAGCACTATCATGTGGCCATTAAATCCTCCCTGTCTTAAATGCCAACTTCAGGAGCCAGCACAACACTGGATGCAAGAAAAGCTCCTCAACCCACGTGCAGCTGATTTGGCTGCAAGGAGGTGTCATTGCCAAGTCACCTATCACAGAACTGCCCTGGTTTCTCCTGTCTCAATCTTTGCCTGCATTTGCTAAATCCTTGATTTCTGCAGCTCTCCTTCCTGTAATCTTATACAAGGAGTTCACCTCTGAGAGGGCTGATCAAGGGCTTCCCTGTTTCTCCTGGAAGTCCAGAACACAAAGAAAAAGCTCATTTGCTGCCTTGTTTAGAGACATTTCCTGAGCAATATGGGGTGCAAAGGGGGGATGCAAGGTGAAAGCTGCAGAGCAATAGAGGTAGTTCATGACACATAAGTCATGGGGAGCTTGTGGAGAAGCCAAGCAAGCTAAGGGGAAAGGTGCACTCTGATCCCATGGCCCAAGTCCAGAAGTACAAGCTGTTGCAGGGAGCCTGAGGTGGCCATGGCACCAACATACGAAGCTCTACCAAGAATTCTTGCCATGAGTTAGGAAGAAGGGATTTAGACACCCAGTGATGCACTTTACAGGCATCACTGCAGCCCAGAATTCCCACAGAACCCTTGAAGTGCAAGCCAGGAGAGCAGTCCCCTCACCAGGGGACAGCAAGCAGGGGGTTCTGCAGGGTCAGTGGGACAGCCCTGGTGATGAGAACTTCCCAAGCCAGAGAGCAGGATGGGGCAGGAAACTGCTGTCCTGAGGCACTGAAGTTCTTGTAGCCTTACAGGTGAGTTGACCCAGGAGTTCTTGGGTGTTTTGAGCTCCTCTGACACAGGGTGGAGGGGCTGGAATGTTCACACAGCCAGGGGAGATTGAGCCACAGCCACCAGCTCTGCATCTCTGGCCCAGGTGCATCTATTGTTGGCATGGCAACAGCTAAATACCTGCTTAACACAGATGCATGAGCATGGCTAGATCTTGGCCTCCTGTTTTTAAACTACACAGTAATATCCATTACCCACTCAGCTCATAGTCAACCCTTCCAAGAACAACATCTCCATCAAGTTGGGCTTTATAGTGCACGATCAGTTTTCATTTGTTCTATTTGCTACTTCTGTCACAAAGTACAGCTAATCCAGGAGGTAAACCACCCTTGAGTGGTGTTACTAATGCTCATAAATGACTTTAATAGACAATGGAAGTACTTGCAGGAATATGATTTGAAACGACAGGTTTAGTGTCACTTAAATGGATGTGGGATCCGTTCCCACGTGCTGCTGCTTCCTCATTTGGTTTCCATATATAAAAAGCAAAACCCGTGCTCTCCACTTGTATTTTTTCCTCACAGTAAAACAGCCTCAAAACAATAAGAAGGAGGACTAAGAAGGCTGAGCACTGAGTAGAGAAGCTGAGAGTTCTGTATTTTATATCCCCTGCAGAAAGCAGAATCCACTGCAAGAAGAACAGGGCTGTAGGCTCAGCAGGCAGACAAAGAGATGGAAGTGTAGACAGTGGGAAAAGGAAAGGCACTGCAGTTTTAGATGGTGTGATGATGCAGAAAAAGCTGGTTAAAAATTCTGTCTCCAATGTGTTTGGAAGGGAACTTAGGGATTTTTCTAAACACATTTTTTGAGTGCATGGAACGTGCAGCTGCTCCGTGGAAACGTGGGGCTGTGGCTGAGCTCTGCGTGGCTGAAGCCCTGATGTGGTGGTGCCCCCCGTGCTGATGCAGCTTCCTCATGTCCCCCTGCTCTGCTGGGGTCACAGCTCCTCCTGCCACCCTTTGCCTGTGCTGGAGCTGGTGACCATGTGGATGCAGGGAGGGGCTGTGGCTCCTCACCACGTGGGACCCCCATGGCCATGAGACCAACAGCCTGAAGCACACTCCAAAAATGGCATTTCAGAGGAGGAAGGCAAGGCACTGGCCAAAATAATTCTTTAGATTTTCCTTTTTCTTCTTCTTTTTGTCATTCTCTTCTGCTGGAAGAGGCTTGTTTTCTAACTGTTCAACTAATGAACTTTGTGTCTCCCACCCCACGTCTTGTCAGGGCTGTTTGACCACACATGAATTATTGATCTGGAGTCTGGCAAAGCCTCTTACAGCACAGACTCTGTACAATGAATACACAGATAGATCTTGGCAGCTCATGGGAATGACAGACATCTCATGTACTTCCAGACCAAGTTCAGCTCTAGGGGTCAGAATTTCAGCTTCTCAAAGAGATGATAGACATACTCAACTAAACTGGTGAAATGATAACGTCTTGCAAGACATGCTGAAGCTTGAAGTTGAAGCAGCCATCACTACCTCACATCCTCCTCCCCTGATGCTCTGCCTGAAAGATGGTTTCTTAATGTATTTTTCTGTAATAAACACAACATCTTCAGATTTTATTTCCCACTTGAGATCTAAATCATCTTTGCCATAAATGTAAAACAAGTAAGGCAATTGTTTGGTAGTGCAGGTTTACAATATATCATTAGAAGATAATTTAGAGACCTGAGAAGTTTTCTTTGCTGTAAATTTGCTCAGCTCATTACTGAGACTAGTCTGCAAAACAAGTAGATTCCCACTGGAAAATGGGAGCAAGTGTCAATCCACCTGAGAGCCACGGGATGCCAAGAGGGCTCAAGTGCTGAAGTAAAGGGCAATGCTCCAGTTAACACAGCAGGGTGGGTAGAACTTCTCTTCCAAAGCCAGCTGTCACCAGAGCCCACCAGCCACCTCCCAGCAATCCCCCACAGATTACACACCCAGTGCAAGGAAGCAAACCCACCTCTGCCAGACTTCCCCGCAGAGAACATCCCATTACCAGCCCCTGGATTCTGGACATTGCAGGGCATTAATGTAGATTAATTTCTAAGAAGTAATATTAAGAAATGGACCTTTTAGTGCTGTGGAATTAAAACAAAACCCCTAAGAGTTCCAACTCTAATCCCAGAGAGGAGGATCAGTGCAGCCCCTGGGCAGAGGGTTGTGTGCTGCAGCAAACCAGCGTGTCCTGCTCTGAAGGACCTTTGTGGCCAGCACTGGCAGTGATTCCCAGGTTAAAACAAGACCAGAAGAGAAGCTGTGAATTAAGGGGTGGACGAAGCTTCCTAGACCACGCAAATGACGAGCAGAAGCCTGAAATTTAGGATTAATGTGATATAAATATAACCCAGGCAAATTCACTTGGCACGCAGTGCTCAAATCTCCATCGGCTGGAATAGCAATAAATCACATGCCCAAGGCCTTTAACTTCCAGTCCCAGAATTATTTCCACTCTATCAAACAACTGCTTTCATCAACAGCTCTATCTTCATATAATTTATGTTCCCTCCTTCCTGTCTCCCCCTCCTCATCTCCATATAGACAGATGGATTTGGGAAAATGTTTGAGATTTTCACTCTTTGGATAGTTAGAGATCTTCTAATTTCCAGTCTCACTCTACTCATGACTGATTTATATCTATTTGATCTATTTCCATGCTATTCCTTAATAGCTTTTCCACATTTTCCATTATGCCCCAGATGTATTGATAGAAAAAATCATCACCTAAACCCTCAAAGTCATTTGACTATATTGACAAAGCAAAGCTTTCACAGTGTGTTTTCCTGAGAAAGGTTCACCCCTCCCCCCCAACCTGGGAGACTCAACAGTTTTCCTGATGCAATTTAAAACTAATTATTTTGACCAAACCCATGCACAACAGTTCAAGAAAATTCTTGCTCTCACTTTGTATGTAGGACTAATACTTCTTCAGTTCTTCCAATAACACTTCCTCAGAGTTCTGGGGGCTATTGTCACAGCTTCATCACATTATCAGTCCATAGTGGTGCTGGTGCTAAGCAGTGGATCCTGATGCTGACCAGATCCCTCCTTCATGATTTCTAATTAGTGAATCCTCAGTTCATAGAAAAAAGCTCCTCCTGTTATCCCAAAGAGCAGAATTTCACCCTTTGAGCTATTGAACCTGATCTTTTTTCTATTATTCCCAGGAGTTAGATAATCTGATTCTTCATGTGGGATCATGGGCTCATTGTCTGGACAAGTAACACCTCCTACTCTCCAACAATCCCTACAGCCACAAGCAGCTTTGTATCCCTGCAGAGTTTATTGCTGTCAAGACTTGCTTGGTTTCTCCAAGACAGCATCTGGTGGGTGGCTCTCACACACTTATCATGATGTGCAGCCTTTGTTCAAGAATGCAGGTCCAGCCATGGTCTTTGGGTGCTGTTGGCTGCCCTGCTGGTGCCATGGGTGAGTGAAGAAACAGGGGGAAGGAAAAGAAACTGCAGGATCTAGATAAAACCTGTGGAAGGAGGAGAAAGAGCAGGCTCCAGAGGAGTATAGTGCCTGCATATTACCCTCTGCCCAGTGTCTGCAGGGTGTTCCTTGCAGTGGGAGGATTCTCCATGTCTCCAGACCTCCAGGGGCTGCTGAGTTCTGCTGCATTACCTGCCCAGGGAAGCACAGCTGGTGGTGCCCAAAGGTAGAGGAGGAGAAGGCTCTAAGTGTGTGATGGGCAGTAAGAGTTAAGACACCCTCGTGTCCTGTGGGCAAGTGGATGTGAGTGTCACCATCCAATAATCAGGAACAAGGAGATTCTTCGTGGTCACCACCCAGAATTCCAGCTGGACATCAGTATTTGCTCCACCACACCCTGAGAGCTGAGTTTGCAGTGCAGAAACAAGGAGGCATCTCTTTGTCCAGACACTTAGGGAGTGACCCACAGACCTCCTTCAGATGAACCACAGCTTCGACCAGATAACCTCGGTCTGTCATGCTGCTCCAGACAGTCCCCAGCTGCAGTGATACTCCCTTTGGGAATGCACCACCTTTTCCTCTCCACTATCAAAAGAGGGATGTTGCACTCCTGCTCAGCATCAGAACATTTGCAGTGCCCAGACCCTGCCTGCAACCTGGGGCTGTTTCCTGGACCTTCCCTGCAAAGTGCAGAGAGGCTTAAGTAGAAAGATGTTAGTAGAATTTTATTATATTTTTAATCATTAAGAAAATTTTGATCTGGAAATAAAGCTCCCGAGCTGAGTTTTGAGCTGCCACATCACAACCTCTCTCTTACCACTGTCAATTCATGAACAAAGTTGCAGAGATGCTCCTAAGAGCCCCAGCTAGAAATTTTAAAGATGATCATGTTCCCAACTGCAAACACCTCGTGCTGAAAGCCAAATGACTTGTGGGAGACAGTTCAGCTTTTATCTCTGAGGCAAAGCTGACCAAAACCAAAATATTTTGGTCTCCTCAGAAGGGGAGGTTTCTTTTTCTGAGATAGTTTTGCCTCATTTATTTTTCTTTAAATTAACTATTAAAAAAAATAAAACAGCAACAAACTGAAGTTGGAATTCAAATGCTTCTCTCAAAAGAGAACAGTCTGGTTGATCCAATTCTTTATTATTTTTTTTCCCCCAATGTGCAGAATTAAAAGAAAATTCATTTCCATTCCACTTTGTGGAATCACGTAAGTGTGAATTAAATGAAAAGTGGGTTCTCAGCCACCTGTGCCTTTTAAACAGAAGTGTGTTGGTTCCCTGGTGAAGTGGAAGACATTACCCTCAAGGAAAAGCTGCGTTCCTGGAGGAAGGAGGACAGAGACAGGAGGACACAGCTCCCACGGGCTGGGCCCCATCAGGGAGGTGTGATGGGAGTGAGACCAGCAGGGGCTCCTCGGCTGCACGTGTGAGGTGAGAGGCAGACATTTCCCAGGCAGAAGCTCTTGTTTTCAAAAGTAGCCTGACAGATGTTTGCAGCAACCTCAGTCTTTGCCAAAACATGCCTCAATTGCTCATCCTGGGTTTGTATTACTTTGCAAGATTCTTACTCTGTCTCCCAGGAAACCATTATTCTCCCTCATTCCCAGCGCTCCCCGCACCAGGCAGGTGCAGAGCAGTTGGATCTGGGTTCCTGTGCTCCTGCCTTCACAGTCTCCACAACCCCTCTGCACGCTCCTTCCAGGCTTTGTTTTTTAGGTACCTGTTGCAGCTCTACCCACAGCCCCTCTGGGCGTGCACAGCCCCCCAGGACTGCCCCAGGGTCTGGGTGCCAGCACTGCTCCAGGGGTGCAGACACCCTGCCCAGGAGAAGAAAGCTTTGGCCATGGGGTCTGCACCAACCTCCTGCTCCACGTGTCTCCTCTGGGCTGTGGTCACACACCCACTGCCAGCTGGGGTGGGGACAGGGGCTTATGGAGAGCTGGGGTCAGCAGAGAGGGGAATATCTCTGTCCTGGCTCAGCACTGCTGCAGCCCTGGGGGTCTGACCACACAGCTTTGGACAAGCACCCTACCGAGCTGCAGAAATGACCTTGGAAAACTGTGTCTTCTTTTTAATCCTGATGTGGTTCCCAAATCTTGCACGTTTTCTCAGGTCTCTATTAACCATCCTGATTTAAGGATTACCCCAGTAGTGGTCACTCTCCTCCAAAACCCACCAAGAGATCAAGGGAGGTGGCCTGGTCTGCTCTCAGGGTCAGGACTGGGAAAAAGAGAAGGGACAAGCTCCTGTCTGGCCAGTTGTCACTTCTGCCTCTGAGCAGAGTGAGGCTGGGCTGATCACAGAATCACACAATCACAGCATGTCAGGGGTTGGAAGGCACCTCCAAAGATCATTGAGTCCAACCCCCCTGCCAGAGCAGGACCAAAACCAGGGCAGATCCCTCAGAAAGGCATCCAGACAGGTCTGGAAAGTCTCCAGAGAAGGAGACTCCACAGCCTCTCTGGGCAGCCTGTCCCAGGGCTCTGTCACCCTCACAGGAAATAAGTTCTTCCTCATGTTGAGGTGGAACTTCCTGGGCTCCAGTTTGAATCCATTGCCCCTCGTCCTGTCCCAGGGCACAAGTGACAAGAGCTTGTCCTGCCTTCTTGATGCCCTCATGGATTGATAGACATTCATTAGATTCCCCCTCAGTCTTCTCCTCTCCAGACTGAACAGCCCCAGGTCTCTCAGCCTTTCCTCATCAGATGTTCCAGTCCCTTCATCATCCTCGTGGCCTCTCCAGTAGATCCCTGTCCCTCTGGAACTGGGGAGCCCAGAACTGGGCACAACACTCCAAGTGAGGTGAGCAGGGACCATGCTTCTTGGGTCACCTTGGAAGGTCTAGAGGGATGTGCACCAGTCCTGGGCCTTGGCAGAGTCACAAGAAATAGCAAAAAGCCTGGGCCTGCCACGTGAAAACAGGCCAAGGAGCAGTGGGTGGGGTGAGCCTTTAATTAAATCCTCATGGGATGATCATAGGACAGGCATGGTACAAATCTGCATCAGCAACATGAGAAGAGTTCTGAGACTCCTACTAAAGATGATGTCTACGTAGTCCCACCAAGCAGCAGCATTGGCCATAACCCAGCCAAAGCCATTCAGGAGGACAGCAGTAAAGCCAAGGGACAAGGCTTCCCCCTCTGCTTTCCACTCTAGGTCCTTGGGCAAAGGACATTGATTTAAACCCATGACGTTCAGACACTTCTGCTGTCCCACCTCGAGTGTAGGACCCCAGCTGATTGCTCACTTTGCTGCCACTGTTGCAGGAACACGTTTCCCAGCTGCAACTGAGAGCAGCCCCCAAATCCAGTGTGTTCAGGGTCATCACACCTGCCTAAAACCTGTGAAAATTCTCAGAGAGCACGATCACAGAAATCTCTATAACTTTACCTAAAAGCCTTGCTAGCTTAGCTCCTGTAACTAGAAGATTCTTTTGCTCAGTGCCAGCAGTTGGTTTTGTTTCCTTGTAGCTCACCTGAACCAGCTGCCCAGCATCAGCCTGGGGTATCATGTGGAAATCCCAGACACTAATCACCCTCAGTCCATTTACAAATTGTTCTTCTCCTACCACATCTGTTCAGGGAAGTCCCTGGGCACCCAGCAACACTCTTGCCATTATTTGGGGACATCCCAGGTGCTTTATTCCCTGTCCCCATGCAAATTTGTACAGATGAAACATTAGCTGTTTATGTGTAAAATAAATTTCCAGCCCACATAAGTAGTTCCTCACCCTAATTCCTTCATGTGCAATGAGAAATCTGCTGGAGATGTCTGCAGGGGGAGGAGCAGGGAGGCAGAAAAGCCCCATGGAATGATCCAGACCTCCTCAAAGGTGCCTGGACAGGCTGATCCTGATGATTAGGGTCTGGTGCTTGACTCAGTTTGGCTGTGATCTTGCAGGGGATGGAAGAACCTGCCCCTTTCTCAGAAGTGAATCCTAAAGCTGCAGCACCAGGCCCCTTGGGGGGCTCCTTCTGGTGTTTGTTTTCTTCCTTCCAAGTGAAATGGTGAACAAACAGACCTCCAGCCACAGCCATACATCACAGGGACACAGTTCTGTTCATTAGTTTGTTCTTAGTTAAAAAGTGCTTGTTTGTTTTATTTGTCCATGTCCTGGAAGCACCAGTGTATGAGCACACAGAAACCCTTTTCTTCTGGGGATGGATTTCTCCCCAGCTCAGCCTGCTCTGCACTCTGAGGCAAGCACATCCATTCTTGCTGTCACTGCTCCCCATTTCTGCACCACTGGTGCTGCTCTTCCACCAGCCCTCTCCTCTTTGCCCATGTCCTTCTGCTGAGAAGATGCCCAGCTCAGAAGTGGGCTTTCCAGCTGGAGCCTGGTCAGAGCCCACTGCCTCCCTGCTGCTCCTGCCGTGCCTCTTGTGTGAAGCTCAGGCTGATCTGAGCTCACCCTGTTGCCATCTACAGTTTCACCTTCAGCTGTAAAGATCCTCAAGCTGTCTCCTTGCAGTGCTTGGCTGGTTGTTCTGCAAACACACCCGTTCACATGGTACAAGCTGAAGGTCTTTGCATTTTCTCTCCCACTTTCTGTACTTCCCTCTTCCAGCCTATTTATCTTTCTCTTTGGGGGTATTTTCATCTCCTTCCCACTTCCAATTTAAAATTAAGTCATGCATCAGTCTTACCAGTGGAGAACTATTGAGGCACACGTTAACTAAATCCTCAGCTAGATGAGTAATTTTTGCTGCCACGAGGAGCCACAGTCAAAGAGAAACGAGTCGACGTGAAGCTTTGATGTAGACACTCAGGGTGCCCCATTGTCCATTATTCCAGTGGAGAAAGAGAAGAGCTTTTGGACTGTGATTCATCAGATCAAACGCAGGCAATCATTTTAATTGAAATGAATTGCACCCAGTCTCCACTGCCTGTATTGACTCCACAAGGAGCCTCAATTGACCAGCTCATAGACAGACACTGATGTTCAACAAGAATGAACCCAGGGTGCCCTAAGCAGGTGCCTCTGGGCTGGGCTGTGTGCTGCACCAAAGACCACAAATGAAGCTGAAGGTCAAGCCAGCAGATGCCTCACCCAGAGCAAGAGACAAAGCAACTTGAAAAAGGAGGGAACAATAAAACTCCTGCCATTAGGAAAGGACAGTGTTCCCTGATGGGTGAGTCAAAGCAACATGAGGGTCATCAATGTACTGTTGTCTCCCTTAGTTACCACCTCTGCCCAAGAAAAAAATTCATGGGAACACTCTGGGGAGTTTTTCCCTTGGAAATGGGACTTTGTTCTCATCAGTGCAGTTAGATTTTGGGCTCCTTATCACGAAAGGAGGCAGGCTGTGCAGCAGGGCTCTGTTGGCCTGTGCTGACTGGCAAAGGGAGACGAGAAAGGCTCCCTGGCTGGGCAGGCAAGACTCAGCTTTTGGCAGCAGTGAAGTGTGTTTTTGGAGACGGGTCAGTGAGGGCTGGGACAGGAGGTTTAGGAGAGCTAAGGAGGTGTCCTCCACTTCACACCATGGCTTCTTCTTACAGTCCTTCTGGTGCCTCCTCAACCAGGACCAAGACTCACAGGTCTTTCAACTGTAGGGCAGAGGAAGGACTGTGAGAGTGAGGCCTGAGACAGAGCAGAGCTGAAAGATGGATCTCCTTCCCCTACTGATTGAGGGATTTCTTCTGCACAATTCTGCATGCAAGAACTGTCCCTTCTCTTTCTCTTGGACAGCAGATGCAGCAGTGGTTGGCTCTGGACACAGGGGCAGTGATGCAGGATAGGATGTCTTGTACCCACTTCTCTAGGCAGTGCCAGGGTGGCTGGTTCCTTGAATTGTGCCTTGATCACTTTGGAGTCTGGGAGTCCCACAGAGATCACGGAGGTGGCCCTGGAAGCTGCAGGAACTGCTTTGCAGACAGGCAGGGTGTAAAGTGAGTGGGTAAATCAGCTGGTGTTTGTCTTTTTTATCCCTCTTTTCCCATCTCCTTCTCTTCAATGCCTGAAAATAAAAAACTGGTCATGGGTGACTTGAGTGAAAGGCTTTAGTGTCAGCAATATCCTCAGGATGTTCCACATGCTTCTCTTTCTTCATGTCCTCCAGGTCCCCTCCAGGAGCAAGCTTGCCCCTAGAGTTCTGCTGCTGTGAGATCTTGTTATGGCTCCAGGCACCCTACTACAAGTGTCAGGAAAACATTTGTCCTCCTGAACTTCTTCTGCAGCCCTGCTGCTACCCTCAGCCCTACGGTCTGGGTGTCTTGTTGATGTCTGGTGGGTCTTCTGGTGGCACTCATGGTTTCTTCTACCCAGTTTTTCACTTGGGGAGAAAGCTTTTTCCCAAGTTACTATGGAGATGAGTGCTGTGCAGTCAGCACAGCCTTGTTACACAAGCACGAGGGAAGGGAAAAACTCTTCAGAGCAGATGGAAGCCTACCAAGTGAGATCCTGTCAGCTCTCTCTAGCTGGGAGGACAAAGGAAAGTTTGAAGAGATTCAAGGTTGGAACTGAGCAAGAGAAAGTATTTGCAGGAGCATTTGTAGGTGTGAGCTGGAGGGTGTCAGTGCAAAGAGATGGTGCAGATGGGGAACAGATGGGTCTTTGGGACCCATCATGGACAAAGGGTTTTGTTCTTGAAAACATCTTTGGAATTTTTTTTTCCCCAGATATATTTATGGGTCTAATTAAAGGGATTGATTCAATCAAAAAATGTGTCACAAGTGGCCTTTCCACTGTAAAATTATTCCTAATGGCAGAACAAATATCACTCCTGTCCCAGTTGAGGCTAATTAATGTCAGGCATCAGTGATCCATGTGCCTGATGGGGTCCTCCTGCCCTGAGAAGCTTTGCACAGTTTTTCTGTGATATTTGGTCTCCTCCTGCTTGTTAATTCTGGAGGTTTTTTTGTCTAGAAATGAGGGCTTGAGATGAGGGTAAGTGACCAGTGTGAAGGAGTGTAATAGATGTATCCTTGGGCAACTTTGACTTACATATCATATAAACCATGATAAGAACATGGATATTTCTCACCAAAATAATCTACAGTCCTTCTAGCTGGGGCCTTGATACACCACAGGTTATGGGGTTGTGTGTAACTCCTGGTGGTTGTGTCCAGGAGAGGGAGCCAAGACCAGCAGTGAAGGGTCTCACTGCTCTTGAGGACCACAGGTTTCACAACGGGATCCAGAGCACCCCACAGACAGATGCATTCACATGAGCTGTGGGAACCAGGGAGCACAGGAGAACATCGTGGTTCAGCATCTCAGGGTTGTCACCAGGGAACAATCATCCCCAGACCCTTCTCATGCCAGTACCAGGGGGAGGATCAAAAATAGCAGTGATCCTACCACCATCACCACTACAACTAAGTGGGGAATAAACCAGAGTTGTTTAAAATGTGCCTCAGCTGTCTCCCTACATGAGAACCAAAAGATCAGCCACCTGAAGTGCATGTGTACAAACACACACAGTCTGTGACACACACAGGAGGAACTGGACCTCCGTGCCCAGTCAGATGAAAATATGGTGGGACAATTCACAGGACTGGAGGACCATGATAGATGGTCCAGGCTGTTTGTAAAGACAGGCAGGGGAGAAGAGGTGGAGGAGTCACACTCTGTGTTAAGGAAAACCTTGAACGGACAGAAGTCAGCTCTGGTAATTGTGGTAGCCCTACTGAAGGCCTCTGGGTCAAAATCAGAGGGGTGATCTCCAAGGGAGACCTTACAGTAGACATCTGCCACCTACCCCCAAACCAAGATGTCTCAAGCCGGTACTGGGGGGCAGTTTGTTTAGACTTATGTGGGGAAGAAAAGAACAGTTTCCCACCCAAGACAAGGTGACAAAGTGACACTCGGGTGGCCCAGACAAGCTTCGTGTCAGCACAGCCTGGTCCTGCTGGGAGACTTTAACTACCCAGATGTTTGCTGGAGGAACATCACTGCAGCTCACCTGATATCCATCAGCTTCCTGGAATGTGTAGAGGGCTGCTTCCTCACACCAGTGTTGGCTGAGCCAGCCAGGACTGGGCACAGCTGGACTTCCTACCTGCTGACCAAGAAACCCGGCTCCGCGGGATCTCGGGTGGCGACAGACTTGGCTGCAGTGACCACAGGATGGTGGAGCTTGGGACACTGCTGAGCACCAGGAAGGGTAATTCCAGGACAAAGGTTTTAGGTTGTAGAAGAGCAAACTTCAGCTCACGCAGGGCTCAGTTGGAAGGGATGACATGGGAAGCTTCCATGGAGGGTAGAGGAGCTAGTCAGTGCTGGGAGTTGCTCAAGAACACTCTCCTAGGTAAGCAAAACCAGTTCATCCCCTCTGAAGGCAAGGGAAGCAGGCAGAGCAAGGATCTGTCTTGGCTTCACTGTGAGCTTCTGGGTCTGCTCAGAACCAAAAGGGTGGTGTACCAGAGGTAGAAAAGTGGAACACTGCCTGTTGAAAACCACAAGGGCATTGCCAGGGTATGCAGAGCTGCAGTTAGGAAAGCTAAAGCTCAGCTTCAGCTGAAATTGGCCAGAGATGTCAAAAACATCAATAAGGGGTTCTTCAGATACATGAACAACAAGCAGAAACAGAGGAATAATATTGGCCCCCTATTAAACAGGAGAGGTGAACTTGTCACCAACAATGCTGGAAAGGCTGGAAGGGTCCTCAGCACCTTCTTCACCTCTGTTTTTCCCAGTGCTGTTGGATCCCAGGCCAGAGGAACAAAAATCCAGGTTGATCCACACACTGCCATACCACCAGTGAAGGGTGAGTTGGTGTGTCAGCTATTACAGGAGTTTGACCTGTACAGATTGATGGGCCCAGAAGCCATCCACCCTAGGGTGCTGAGAGAACTGCTGATGTTGCTGCAAACCTGCTCTCCATAATCTTTGAGAAGTCATGGAGATGGGGAAACATCCCTGAGGATTGGAGGAAGGCTCATGTCACCCCCATCCATAAGAAGAGTTCAAAGGAGGACCCAGGTAATTACAGACCCATTAGCCTCACTTCAGCTCCTGGGAAAGTCACGGAGCAAATCCTCCTGAGGACTGATACAAGTCAATTGAAGCACGGGGTTGGGAAAAGCCAACATGGATTCACCAGGGGCAAATCGTGCTTGACAAACCTGTTGGCCTTTTCTAGTAAAATAAGGCTGGGGGGGGTGTGTGAGAAGAAAATGCAATAGTTGCTGTAAAGCAGAGTCTGCAAAGCTGCCCATCGAAAAGTCACACGGGCTCTTTAGAAATGGGCACTGTGATAATTCAGCTCATTCAGATAATCACAAGACGTGCTAAATGACAAGTAAGGGATGAATACCTGCCCAAGGAGCTGTGCAGTGTTGCTGCTTCTCGTGTTCCATCACCATCTACCTCTCTCCTAATCTCAAACTGCCCAACGAGTACCGTGCAGCAGGGGCTGTGTCTGACTAAGGATTTATGCAGTGACCAGTGCCATGAGGCCTCAGCCTTGTCTAAACCTGCCAAAGAGAGAGCAATTAATGTCCCAGCCAGCCCTGAAATTCCGTTGCACATTATGCAGCACTTCTGCAGCATCATCTTGGGTCTGTTACTGCTCTTTGCTTTGGTTGGCTGCAAAACAGTGTGTTTTACCCTCTTTTGGGGGAAATATTTTAAGAGCTAATGATGTACAGTGCTGCTTTTTATTATCACCAGTGTAGCACATATTAAAGCAGTGTCATAATCTAGTGATCTTAACAATGAGAAAATCACTAGAGTTGTTAGGAGGCAGGAAAGTAGGAAATTACTTATTACTGAAAGAGTAGTGTGTGAAGTAGAGATGCCTTCTCCACATCTGTATTCATTACAGCAAATATTAACCACTAAGACATTCCCAGCACCACAGTGAGAAGCCCTGAAGGTTTCAGGCCTGCATCCTTAGCTGAGATACAAAGTCAGGAATCAAGGAGTCATTAATGATCATTATGTTTTAATAATATTTAATAGCAAAGGTGCCAGTGAGATTGTTCTGGCAGATAATTAGTTCTACAGGAACTGCAGGTTGCAGCCATGGTGCCAAACCCCTGGGAAAGGAGCTGGAGAAGCTGCTGTCCCTGGGTAGCTTCAGGATACAGTTAGGAAAGTGTGTTTTGAAAAGGTGTGATACAGGCTGAGCTGGTGAGGAGTAAATCATGTCAGGCAAATGCGATTACTTTCTAATGGAATAACCATCAGTCTGGGTAGAGGGGGGGCCAATAATTCCACAAATCTGGGTTTTTCTTTTCATATGGCTCGTCTGGATGCAGTTTCCTGGGATGAACTCTCACACAGCCTTTTAATCCTGGCTGGTAATGAGGTTTTCTGAGCTTATTGCTGCCTTGCAGAGGCTGTGCCAGGGTGGAGGTCAGGGGATGGGAGCCCCAAGAGAGGCCAGACCTACATCATGTTTTGTGAACCCTGTGCTTAACTTCTCCATCTCCCCAGGTTCTGCTCCCCACCAGCACCACACTCCCTCCAGGACAGTGTCTCTTGACACACTGACAGGTGTCACAGGCACTGGGATACGTTTCATTTGTGGTGAGAGCCATCTGGAGGAGTTTCCTGGGTGAGATTCAGTTCAACTGGAGACGTGCCACCAGGTGGCTCTGCTGTTGGATGGAGCTGTCACTCCCAGCCTCCAGAGGACACCATGAGCAGAGACCAAAATTCTGCCACACCTGCCATCAGGACTTTGTGTAAACCCAGTGTGTGCAGACACTTGTGACTGATGTCAGCCTCAAGGTGAAGGAGGGCAAACCCTGACAGGAAGGGGTCTGGTGGTAACAGCCAACCTGAAAATGTTCTGCTGAATGTTCTGGCACAGCCTCCTAAATGCAAGGCAGGGAGATGTTGGTGTTCTTCCAGGACAACCATTATTCACGTTGAGTGATACTGTGTTCCTGGGGCATGTAGCATCATTTAGAAGTCAGCTCTCATCAAGGACCTTCGGACCAGACTCTCCTGAACCTCATGATGTACAACAGGTTTACTATCCCAATATGAAGAAAGATCTCATTAAAATGAGAATGGGACAGCCCAAAGCTGCTGAGTTAATGAGAGAAATGAAAGGGCTTGTAGGGAAGGATAAAAGAGATGTTATTACCTGCTGGAGGGAGAGAAACTGAACCTGAAGGATGACATCAAAGATCACCCTGTGATTTTTCAGACTGACTCATCCCAATGGCCAGAAGACACCTTCCTCCTGGAAAAAAAAGAAGGTGTTTCAATCAGTTCTCAGTGCTTTGGAAAATAAAATAAAACCAGATGAAGTTGTACAGGATGTAAAATACTTTCTTCAGTTATTCTGTAAGACACTGACAGCCATACACGTTATCCCACTCTATTACTGCTCTGTCAAAGAATCATATAAACTAATAGTATTAAAATGAAGACTCTATAAAGTGAGATATAAGTGAGATGCAATTCACATTGTGAAGTGTGGAATTTCAAGGCAATTTTAGACTCCTGAAAAATCAAATGTGTTCCCAAAAAAAATACTTTCTCTGGGGAAGGAAGAGGTAGAGAAGTTAAAATTGTTGCTTCACTGCCACCCACAGAAGATTTTTTTTTTTACTGAAGAGCATTCACAAGCTGCTTGTCTCTGCAAGAAGGAAGGAATCCCAAATAACTTCCTCTGCTGTGGTCTGTGCTTATTGTCTCCTCTGTATGCCCCTTGTGTGGTTCACATGCTTCCAGTCCCTGCACAGGTTGGCCCCTGGAAATCTGCATTCAAAGAAGTGACAGTGAAATGGAGACACCAAGCTTCTGTTCACCTGAGTGTCCTTCATCTTCAGAGGAAACAGCAACCTTCATAGAATCACAGAATCACAGACTGGTTTCTGTTGGAAAGTAACCTTAAAGATCATCTAGATCCAACCCCCCAGAGGCTCCTTTAATGAGTGCTGTGTTTCTTAATTGCTCCCTCTCACACAAGTGTGAACGTAATGCCCATTGATACCTAGAGAGCTGCTCCTCAAGGAATTGAATCCTGCTTTCAAGAGATATTCTGGATAAAACAGCAACCAGCCCAAGTATATCATAGAATGCTTTGAATTGGAAGAGACTTTTAATCTCGTCCAGTCCCACCCCCTGCATGGGCAGGGACACCTCCCACCAGCCCAGGCTGCTCCAAGCCCCATCCAACCTGCCCTTCAACACTGCCAGGGATGGGGCAGCCACAGCTTCCCTGGGCAACTTGAGCCAGGGTCTCACCTCCCTCACAGCAAAGAACTATTTCCTAATGTCCGTTAGTGTCTGCAAAGTGTGAGACAGAAAATGCAGATGTTCTGCCTGACTCTGGACCTGGTGGTGTTGCAGCCTGCCTGCAGCCCTGTGTCCCCAGCCATGGACAGGAGCCAGGAGATCCATGCCTGAGGCATCGTTCAGCTACAGAGCAGTCAACAAGCAACAAGCTCTGCCCATGACTCTTTTCCCTTGTTCAGTGGGTCTGGCACTGACACAGGGATGCTCTGAAATGAGCTCCATTAGCACACGGGAGCCGATCCAATACTCTGCAATTAGGGGTTATAATTGCAGGCAGGGTGGAGAGGGGGTTGTGCTAAGAGCTGTCATTTCACATCATTGCTTACCATTCAGTACCTCCAAACACTGCAGACTTGTTCTCCAACATTCCCTCTCCCAGGGCTGTGTGGGCTCTGTGTGGTCCCTTGGGTATCAGAGTCTGTTCTTCCTACCTTGAGATGAGAGTTTCTCTGGAAACACTTTTTACTTCTTCAATTTGCATCTTGTCACTGTATAACTCACTGTCCTCCACAGTTCTGTTATTTGGTGGGGTTTTTCTGATGGAGGCATGAATTATGCAGTCCAAGAGGCACCTTCAGTTGGCCTCTTAGTGTCTTTGAATGTGGTTTGGATCAGATGAGACATGAGCCAGTGCACGGGCTCATCCTAAAGTTTTTCATCTAGTCCCTAAATCTTCTCATAGAATCATTAAGGTTAGAAGGGACTTTAAAGATCACCTCCTTTCAGCCCCCCTGCCATGAGCAGGGAACCCAACAACTAGACCAGGCTGCACAAAACCTCATCCAACCTGGCCTTAAAAACCTCCAGGGACGGGGCATCAACAACCTCCCTGGGCAACCCATCCCAGTTCCTCACCACCCTTAGAGTGAAGAATTTCTTCCTAATATCTCACCTAAATCTCCCCTCTCTCAGTTTAAAACCATCACCCCTTGTCCTGTCACTATCTTCTCTGATGTAAAACCCCTCCCCAGCTTTCCTGGAGCCCCTTCAGGCACTGGAAGGTGCTCTAAGGTCTCCCTGGAGCCTTCTCTTCTCCAGGCTGAACACCCCAACTCTCCCAGCCTGGCTCCAGAGCAGAGCTGCTCCAGCCCTCAGAGCATCTTTTTGGCCCTTCTCTGGACCCCCTCCAACAGGTCTGTATCTTCCTCTATATATTACTCCCAGTTTGAAGGCTTTGAGATTAGCATAAAGAGCAAAAGGGAAAATGTAAAATCAAGAAGAAGACATCTAAGGAGCTACCTGCAGCCAGTGGGGACTGGGCAGTGACAAGGTCCTTGGAGGTGCTGTTGGGCACATCCCAGAGCAGTAGGGTCCATCCTGGCAGGTGGTCACTCTGAACTTATTGACATGGTCATGGTTTCACCTCCCTCATCCCACAGCAGCTATGGCACTGGTGGCAGCCTCTGTGCCCTGAGGTGAGCTGGGGGAAAAGGCAGGGACACGTCTCTGCTGACTTGGGATGCGTTGCCCTACAAGCCAGCTCTGAACTCACTGAAGGCACCTCTGTCATTCCTGACAGTGACACGGGTACTCAGAAGGACTTTTTCAGCTCCCAGAGAGTTTCTGCCAGCTTTGGCAATCCACGTGGGCACTGGCCCAGAAATGTCACTTCAAACAACACTTTCTCAGTGACTTTACTGGGCTGTAAAACAAGTGAAGAAAGAAAAACTGAAGAGTTGATCTTCATGCATTCACAAGTGGGGGTGCCTTGGCTTCTTGTAAATGAGGCAGCCAGGCTGGGTGGTGACACGGAGGGGCTGAAGCATCAATAGCCACAATAAACCTGGGAAAGCAGCCCTGCAGTGCTGCTGACTGTGCCCCATCTGGAGAACATCTTGGTTGCTGCCTTTTGGCTGAGAAATGGGAACAGGCATTTTGGCAACTGCAATTCAATTATGACAGAACTGATTTGCACTTTTTACTGGACAAATCCCTGTCCCTTTCACGTGCACCCTGCTCAGCCTCAGCAGGTTTTGCTGAGCTTCACACATTCCCACTAAAGGTCTGGGTGGTCTGATCCTTATGCCTCTATTTTGTTGTTTGGGGTTTTTTTAATAAACTTTAGCACCAGGGCCCTGATGGGGAATTTCTTCCCAGAGTCTCAAGCAAAGAAGCTATCCTGGAATAGCTTTCCTGGAAAGGAGTATGAGTGATGTGACTGGTGAGAAAAAGAGAAGCCCAAAGCCAGGAGTTCTGGGGTTAAAGCTGTATCCAGAGCTCTCTGGGATGGCTCTGGGATCCAAAACTCTCTGGGAGAGTTTTCAGGCAATGTTTGCAAACCCTTGTGGCTCAGCTTCTGATGTGCTATTTGCAAATATTGATGTCAGCAGGTTTCTGTTTGCTTGGATGTTTTGGGAGTGGCTGTTCACTTTAATTCATTCATGAACTGGGTCGTGTGTGTGTGTGTGTGTGTGTGTGTGCCTGGCCAAATATTTGCTTTTCATTATCCATTATTTACAATTCATATGTTGCTGTTGGTAGTTCCTGTCCTCTATTCTCCTCTTTTAAAAGTTCCACTCTGCATCCTCAGAAATTGAAGACAATCCTCAGGGATAGGTATAAGACTTGGTATCAAACAGCTGCAAACAAAGGGAATTTGTTAGAGGCAGCTCAGAAATAGCTATGAAATTATAAGCACCCCTAGGAGGAGACAGAGGAAGGCTCATGAAATAGGACAGTGCTCTTAAAGTAAATTTGTAAGTAAGTTTTTGTGGGAAAAAATAACCTAAGGAGAAGAGCACTGAAGAATACTTGTGGTATCACAAGTGAATTTTATTAAGTGTATTAGGTCAAACCATCCCCATGCAGAGAAGTTGCTCAGTGACAAGCAGAGAGAATAGAAACTGGGTCAAGCTGGGAAGAAAAAAAAGATGTGAAACAAGAACTGGAACATTTGCAGGTGTAGAAAGAAAGGGCAGGGCAGAAAAAGAGAAACCATCAGCAGGGGACAGGAGGAGTGCTGAGAAACCTCTCTGTGTGCACCTAAAAGGAAGGCAAGGGAAAAACTGGTCTGCTGCTCAGTGGGCAGGGAAAGATCCCAAGGGAGGACACAAAGCAAAATGCTTCATGCCTTTCCTCTGTCTTTACAGAAAAGCTGGACAGCTCAGGCAGTTGACAAGTCTGGCAAAGCTGTTGGAATTGGGCTAAAATAGGGGAAAATAATGAAGAGTTACATAAATTCGTCATTCCCACATTATCTGAACCTGATAAAATTCAGCCCAGACTGTTTCAGGCAGATCTGAACCATCTCAGAGCTGCTGATTCCCGTTTCCTGGAGAAGGAGAGGATTTCTGGAGGCCTGGAAAAGACTAAGGAAAAGAAGGACATATAGGCTGATAGGATAATTTTGGCTGGAAGGGACCTCAGGAGGTTCCTAGTCCTACCCTCGGCTCAAAGCAGGATGAGCCACAAGATCAGAGCAGTTTGGAAAGGGCTTTGTCCAGTTTGCTCTTGAAAACCTCCAGAAATGAAGCCTGCACAACCCCCTGCTCCAGTGAAGCCATCAGAGCCACAGGGGTCGGTTTGTAATGATGCTGAGAAGCCTCATTTTTGTCTGGCACCTTTGAGGGTTCACAACCCCAGCCTGTGTTTCAGTGGTGATTTGCCAGTGATTTACTTTGGGTCAAGAATTTGTGGTTTGTGGTCTGGGTTGTTTGTTTGCTTGTTTTTTTTAATAGAGTCCATTCATGGATTGTGATTACATGAAAAACAGGCTTTTCCAAGGGAAGTTTTTGGGGTGCAGCCTCCATCCCTCAGAAGAGACCTGTCTGGAGATGTTCAAATGTGCATGAATCCGAGCAGACACCTGTTGGATGTCAAATCACAAAGCCAAGTGCTGCATGCACCAGCTTTCCATCAGAAATAGATTAAAACACAGCAAGGAAAACTGCAGCTTTCTCACCATCTAAAAAAAAGCAGTCGAGTTGGGGTGGTTTTTTCTTTTTTTTTTTACAAACTTTGCAAACAGGTACAAAGTCCATCTCGACCACAGCTTGTTGTGCTGGAGACAGACCTGGAGACTGTCAGCATAGGAGAGCCTTGCCTAGGTGATAATTTCCTGCAGGAATCACTGATCATGTCTTGGATGTTTTGTCTCCCCAAGCATCAGGAGTAGCTTGCCTTGCTTTCCTTCTGGTGACAGTTTCACAACAGTGACAGGCAAACAGGGGAGGTCCTGTGTCTGCATCCTGCTGGGGCTGCCTCCAGATGCTCCCTCCAGCAGCAGGAGCTGGCCACCTTCCAGCCTGCCAGGATTCTGTCTGAAGTGAATGAGCTTGTAAAAAAATCTGAGCTTCTGGTGCAGATTATCAAATTCCTATCCCCCTTTCATTTAGCAGCCAGGCTCCCTGTCAGCAGGACCTCCTGCCTTGGTAATTGTAGGAGCTTTGAACCCCTTTCATAAGCATTTGGGCTGTGATCTCTGCACTCTCTCCTGGTTTCTGCCCAGCTCAGTCTGGTTTATGAATGAAGCAACTGCCCAGAGCTGGTCCATATTCAAGGATCACCTCCTCCATGCCCAGGAGCAATGTCTTCCAACAAAGAGGAAGGCAGGCAGGAGAACCAGGAGGTCTCTGTGGATGAGAAAGGAGCTCCTGGACTGAGTTAAATGCAAAACCAAGATACACAGAGGGTGGAAGCAGGGCCAGGTGTCCTGGGGGGAGCACAGACAAGTTGTCAGAGAAGAAAGGGGTCAGGTGAGGAGGGCTAAAGCACAGACAGAATTGGATCTGGCCAGGGATCTTAAGGACAACAAGGAAACTGGAACGGTATGAAGTCGATGGATGGACCACTTGTTGGGTAAGGAGCTGACTGGATGGTCACACTCAAAGAGTGATCAATGGTGTGATGTCCAGGTGGAGCCCAGTGACAAGTGGTGCTCCCCAAGTGTTGGTACTTGGACCAGTGCTAGTTAACATTGTTGCCAGTGACATGGACAGTGGGACTGATGCACCCTCAGCACATTTTCTGGTGACACCAAACTGTGTGGGGAGGTCAACATGCTGGAGGGAAGGGATGCCATCCAGAGGGACCCTGACAGGCCTGAGAAGTGGGCTGGTGTGAACTGCATGAAGTTCAACAAGGCCAAATGCAAGGTTCTGCATCTGGGTTGGGGCAACCCCAGGCAAAAAACACAGGCTGGGTGGAGAATGGATCAAAAACTGTCTGGAGAAGAAGGACTTAGGAGTGATGGTGGATGAGAAGCTCAACGTCAGCCTGCAATGTGCACTTGCAGCCCAGAAAGGTAACCATGTCCTGGGCTGTATCAAAAGAAGCGTGGCCAGCAGGTCAAGGGTGTTGATTCTCCCCCTTTACTCTGCTCTCATGACACCCTACCTGGAGTTGTGTCCAGATCTGGAGCCCCCAGCATAAGAAGGGCATAAAGTTCTTGGAGTAAGTCCAAAGGAGGCCACAAAGATGATGCAAAGGCTGGAGCAGCTCTCCTATGAAGACAGGCTGAGAGAACTGGGGCTGTTCAGCCTGGAGAAGAAAAGTCTCTGGGGAGACATCATAGTGGCCTTCCAGTGCCTGAAGGGGCTCCAGGAAAGCTGGGGAGGGACTTTTTACCAGGGTGTGTAGTGAGAGGACGAGGCACAGTGGATTAAAACTGGCAGAGGGGAGATTGAGGTTGGACATGAGGAGGAAATTCTTTGCTGTGAGGGGGGTGAGAGCCTGGCCCAGGCTGCCCAGGGAAGCTGTGGCTGCCCCATCCCTGGCAGTGTTGAAGGGCAGGTTGGATGGGGCTTGGAGCAACCTGGGCTGGTGGGAGGTGTCCCTGCCCGTGCAGGGGGTTGGGACTAGATTATGTTTAAGGTTCCTTCCAGCTGAAACCATTCTATGATTCTGTGATGATTCTGTGAATACAAGAGGGATGTGCAGCCCCCTTGCACAGAATGTGCTTATATCAGTTAGCAGGGGCTGCAGCCCCACTGCTGCCTGGAGCTGAACTACAGCAGATGCAGTTCCTCCTCCTGCCCTGTTCCAAGCACCAGTCCTGCCTCTGCTTTGCCACCTCATCTCACCATAGGAGAGCAACGAGGCTGGGGAAGGGACTGGAGGGAAAGTCTTACAGGGAGAGGCTGAGGGAGCTGGGGTTGTTTAGCCTGGAGAAGAGGAGACTCAGGGGGAACCTTCTCACTCTCTACAACCACCTGAAGGGAGGTTGTGGTCAGGTGGGGTTGGGCTCTTTTTCTAGGCAACCAGTGACAGGATGAGAGGGCCTGGCCTGAAGCTGCTCCAGGGGAGGTTTAGGTTGGATATCAGGAAGCACTTCCCCACGGAGAGGGTGATCAGACACTGGGATGGGCTGCCCAGGGAGGTGGTGGAGGCACCATCCCTGGAGGTGTTCAAGGAAAGGCTGGAGGTGGCACTTGGTGCTATGGTCTGGAGATGTGGTGATGTTGGTCATAGGCTGGACTTGATGATCTTGAAGGTCTTTTCCAGCCTTGGTGATGCTGTGATCCTGTGTGTTTCTGTGATCTCCACGTGTCCTTGCCTCCACAGACTCCATCTCACCCCAGCAGCTTATTCTAAGCTCTCGCTCTTCTCTTTCAAGGAGCAGAGCCACACACCACTTTTTTCAAGTTCATTTTCCCTGCTTACCTGTTTAAGGAACATTTCTGAGGAACAGAGAAATGGGAAATCTTCTGAGCATGGGAGCAGTTAAGCCCCCACACCCTGTGTTTTATAGCTTGGTGCTGGCATGGGCCCATTCAAATATATTTTGACATACAACATGTTATTCTTTCCAAGGCACTTGGTCTCTTTATTTATTTAGTTAGAATGAAGGATTCATTTTCCCACTGAGTAACAGGAGACCAAGGATTCCTGCATGCAGCTGAGCCCCTGCACTTCATTCTCTGCTGCTGAAATTGTTTTCATCCATTCTGGCTCTATTGCACTTCATTCCTCACCAATATATTTTTATTTGTATATAAAATAAAAATGTGACAGCACATAGAAAGTTAAGAAGTGGATAAATTCATACATTACTTTTATACAGCAGAGCTGATATGGCTGTATTCCTCTGGACTTAGCTGGTGCACAACCAAACAGATGTTAAAGATTAGCTTTAGAAGGACACTGCACCCTTCCAGAAGGGGTTTGCAAAGCAGGTCGAGTCTTCTCTTTCCTAAAAAACATTTCCTACCTGCAGAGACCACGTATCTGTTAGCCATGGATGTCTTTAGAGCCCCAGTGTTGCCCTCAGAGCCCTGTTGGGTTTGGGGAGCAGATGGATGAAACCCCCATCTCGCAGCTCCTTGGCACAGAGAACCCACCAGCCCTCCTGCTCATCCATGGCTCATTGGCAGAGGTGGAAATCACTTAGAAATGTTTCTGAACAGCAGGACAATTATCCTGCTGGAGAACTGGAGCCTCCACAAATCCTGGTGGGACTGGTGAGACTGGACACCCTTTCTGTGCCCAGGCTGTGGAAGGGACAGGGAGGACAGAGATGAAGGTCAAGTGAGCACTGATGGCAAGGAGCAACTGGAAGCCTCCAGGAAAGGGCTCTCTGTGTTTATCCCATGAGGAGAAACAGTTCTTGGCACCTACAGTGAAGAAGCAGGGAGAAAAGGGGAGAAAAGGACACAAAGAGGCTTTGGGGCTTTGGTTTTTGAGGTTTTTTCCCCTCTTGTTTGCCTTTAACTAAAATCCCCAGATCATTTCTGGAGTGTTTGATGTCCCCCATGAAAGGTGCAGATCAATGCAAATTAACCTCACAGTAGTGGTGATGGTGGGATTTCTGTTTCTGTTTGCATTATCCCATGGGCCTGCAGCTGGTGCCTGCTGAGCCAGTACCATGGGCAGGAGATGACAGCAAATTAAGAGTAGACCATGGCTTTCTCCTCACTCTCTGCTCGTCAGCAGCTCAGTGGACAGGACACATTTTTCAGCTTTATAGTTTCCCAGCAGTGAAGGCAACAAGGGAGAGGAGCTTCCCCCAGCAGAGCAACCAGGAGCAGGTAGAAGAGAGGGATTTAATTTTGCATTGCTGTTCAGGAGGCGAAGGTCAGGAGAGCCCTTTGTAAGGGCTGGGTGAGGTTCCCACCAGCAGCAGAGACTAAACTGTATAGGAAAAAGTTAAAGCACTTGTTTTTGGGGATCTCTCCCACAGCAACTGCAACTGCAACCACGGTTCTGGGATCTGGGCATGCAAAACTATTCATTCTTCATAAGAAATGTGAGTAGCAAAGTTTTCATGACAAACAGTCCCAGGAACCCTCAAGCTGCAAGTCAAATACTGAACCCTGGCTACTCCTTGGAGCTCCCAGCAAAGATGTTGGCACCTTGGGTCAATGTCTTCTGCAACCTGGGACAAAGTGAGCAAAGCAAAATCAGCCCAGCCCAGGGCTGCACCTGCAGGGCTCCTGCAGAGCTTGCAAGTGCTTTTTTTTTTTCAACACAAATGAGCCAGTGGTTTTTTTGCTAAAGAAGGGTTTCCTCCAGCTTGCCAGCATGGCCAAGAAAACTGAAAACCAACACTTAGGAGGAAAAGAGAGAGGAGAGTTTCCCGTTGCATTAATTTTTACAAACCAGACAACTTTTTCCACAAGAAAAGCATAGAAAGGAATTTACAAGTGATGAGCATTCAACCCAGCTTCCTACTAGGGTCTAACACACTGCCTGCCTGGGCAGAGCTGTCACTGGAGGAAGAATTGCACCTCTCCTGCTTCTTCTGATTGCATGGGTCTCAAAAATAAAGTCCTCACATCTATCTGGCACAACTCCACTCGAGAACATCTCCCACAGCCAAGAAGCAGGACCTTGGCCTGCCATTCAGAACTGTGAGGGTGAGGATGTCAACATCTCACAGCATTTTCTTCCCCAGAAAGAATGGAGGAGGGCAAAACATCCACAGGCAGCAAATCCAAGCCCACTAGCCAAGTTCCCCCCTCCTGGCACCCCCGGGGAATGTCCCACCAGGTTCCTCCAGGAGTGCAGGGGCACAGCTGCCATCTCGCCATGGGCTGCAGGGAAACTGCTGCTTGGGCACCTTCTGCCCCTCCTTCCTCACCAACCACCAGCACCCTCTGCCTCTCCAGCTCAGCTCTTCTTCTTCTGTAACTGCTGCTCTGCTCAGCTCTTCTCTCAGTCCTTTCCTATGTTCATGGCAGAGGTTCATCTCTTGTCCCTCTAATGGCTCCTTGGCTGGTTTGGAGCAGGGGCAGCTTCTCAGCTTCTCACCGGAGCCCCCCCTGGGGCCCTTCCCCTGCTACCAAAACCCCCACCAAACCAAACCAGCACAGTCCCATCCTGTGCTCCACTGTTTCCTGCATCACGTTGTTTCTGCAGCTATTAGTGCAAGTGCTCTGGGGACAGTCACAGCCCCTGCACCCCGAGCTGGAGGAACAGGAGGAACAGTCCAACAGGAAGGCTTGAGAACTGCCTTTATTTAATGCCTGTCACCACAGGGGTCACTGGAGGCATCTGCTGGGGACTGGTGGGGATTTTTCCTACCACTGTGTATTTTCCCAATTTTTTTCCATGGTTTGTGGAGCACATCCTAGTGCTGAATGCTAAACAAAAGGCCATGGGAATCATTTCCACCAAGGGCTCTTCTTGTGCTGCAGAAGCAGTCAGCTTGCAGATGGACAGCAGCTCTTGCTCCCTGTGGAAGCTGCTGACACTGCCAGGATCTGGCATTGATCTGGCAGTCGGAGGAGCAGAATGAGGATGAGCAGAAAAGGGGGAACGTGCAGTCTCTGCGGTGCAGGGTAACGTTGTGCTCCTCATACTGAGCAGCCAAGGAAAGGGGGCTGCTCAGAAAAGGAGCGTGTGAGATTCAAAACCCAGCAAAGGCACCAGGAATCCATCCCAGCAAGGCAGAAGACTGACAACAAGACAAGTTCGTAGCCCTGGGGCGGAAGAAAGAGCCCATTAGTTCTCTCTGAAACTGATGAGGCCACAGGTGACCCAAGGGGATCCTTGAGAAATCAATAGCACTTTGGTAGAGGTTTCTGCAGCTCTCTGCACTTGCCTGGCCCAGAAGGACTCCAGAATCTTTCATCAGTTTTTCCTCCATAACTCACACACACGTCTGAGTGGCAAAGGTCAGACATAAATATTATAGATGAGGACATAAAAAGATCCATAACTGAGATGAGGAAGCAGGATTCCTGAGGGGCACGGGGCTTGCAAGAGGTTTCTACAGCACGTCTGCAGCCAGCTCCAGCATTGCACAGCCAGGGGTGATGCCCTGGCAGGGTGGGCACTGGGGACACCCACGGGACCCCTCGTGCCTTGGGGCTGCAGCCAGATCCTGCAGGGCTGGGGCAGCTCTGCCCGGGAACCCCACGGGAGCAGAGGGTTGATGATCCTCCAGCTGCGTTCCTCTGGACATCCCTCACCCCTTCCACAGTCCCTACCAAGGGGGATTTGGGGCATGGAGGGATTAGGCACACGAGTCCTGCTCCCCACACACAAATTCAGGCTGATCCTGACAACCAACAAGGCCCTCCATGGGTCAGACATGCATTCTCATGCCAGAGAAAAAGACTTTTTAAAGATGGGCTTTGCTTTCATTTTCCCAGACCTCCAAAACTGGAAGATGTAAGGAGAGGACCATCAATGGTCCAAAGATTTCACAGCAACCAAAGCCTTGGTGAGGGACACCTCAGCCCAGGGTTAGCAGGCAGGGATGCTGCTCAGTTCAGCCATTGAGCCCAACAGCTCCTGCTAAAGATTGCACAATATGACCATGAAGGCCACTACAAGTTAATGTCCAAGGTCTACAAAGCAGGTGGGACTCACAAAGGACATAATCTGTTCCTACTTGACTGATGCATTAATTCTACATCCAGGCTCCCAGTGCAACCCTAAAAGGAGCAGCCACCAGTGTTGCTGCCTCTAGTTAATCACACCCTGGATTAATTAGGAATCACAAAAAGCTGATGGCTCTGCAAGGGCTCTGAACCTCTCTGCTCAATGGTTTGCTCTTATAATTTATGTACAGGAGCCCTGAGCAAATAGCCATCTGTAATGACCACATCATCATCATAAAGTCATTAAGAGGGGATGGGACACAGGGGGATCTCAGATATGAATAACAAAGGGATGTACAATATGTGTTCTTTCATTATCATGGGTAGCAGATGCCAAGGCTGGCGTTGCCCACAGCTCCTGGTTGCCTCCAGGGGGTTCAGCCTGCAAAGTGCTGAAGGGTCCTTGGTCCTATCACAGCCAGGCTGCTGACATCCTTTGGGGCATGTTTGTCACATGGGGTGACAGAAATACAGGCTCAAATGACCTGCCAGCACATGGCCTTAAAACTGAATGGCCATTTTAGGGCTAATTGATGTAATGGTCCTATCAAAGTGCCATCATGTAATGGTCTGGGATTGACTGCTCCTCTTCCCTATTATTCCATCCCCCCACCCTGCCAGGAACAAAAGCATCACTTTTAGACCTGTAGCAAATGGCACTTTTTATCCTCTTTGCTGGTAGCACTGCAGGGACAGCAAGAGCTGCTCTGGCTGGCAGCAGCACTGGTCTGACCAGCAACCTTCATCTCTTCCAGCAGAGTCAGGAAGGTGGGGATGAGCTCCAAAGATAGTCACATACATGACAGCCTGTCTGGAAGCACAAGCTGCTCCAGCCCAGCTTATGACAGAGCACAAGACAGAGGAACTGATAAATAATTGACTAAGGTGGTGATTAATAGAAGTTGGGCAGAGCACAGAAACCTGGTGCAGAGCTGGATCTCAAGGGCTCTGCAGGGATGGAAAAGCACCACATCCCCAGTAAGCCCATAAACTCCTGGAGCCAAGAGACAGCAGGGGCTGAGGAGGCCTAATCTGCCCCACATCACATCCGTGCCCTGCACTGCCTGCATGTGGGAATGTTGCCTTGGTTTAACTGGTTTCAGACTCGAGTCATCCTGTGGAGAACCCTTCTCATTTAGTGTAAAACAAATGAGTGTGTCTTTGGGCCATGCCTGTTACCATTTCTTATCAAAATAAAGGCATCTGTCTTGGGATAATTTGAGCTAAGTTGGGTTTATTTGCTGTTCACAGCAGTATCCCTTTCACGTGCACACCTTTGTACAGAGCAAGGCACAAAAGCAGACCAAAGCATGATGTGGATGGAACCTGCCTAAGGCAATGCTGAGGAAGTGTGCTGTCTCAGCAGCAGGGAGCTCAGGACCATGGGGACAGGGGTTTTGCTCAGTTTGTATCCCATGGGAGATGGAGTTCTGGGTACAGTCCCAGCTGGGAGCTGAGAGGCAGGTAAAGCAATGAGATGAGACACCCAGGACAAATGAAGTACTGCTGAGGTCCCAGCTTCCACTTGGCCCGTGTCTCCTTTTCCTGGAATCCATTGCACCCGTGAGTTTACAAGGCACTGGGAGCCAGTGGTGGGCCCTGCTTAGACATGCTGCCAGTTCCTCTGCAGGCTGCTCTGATGTCCTCAAGCTGGAGCTCCCCGTGTGCCAAATGCTGCTGGGGAGCAGCCCGAGAGCAGCGTGTCTCTGCCACCCAGCCCTGCCCGTGGCTTGGAGCTGGCTCTTGCTTTCTGCAGGCTGGGGCTCTCTTGTCATCCTGGGCTTTGCAAGAAGCTCTGACACAGAGGTGACCTCGGTCAGATTGCTAAGGGCAGATATAAAAGAGAAGAAGTAGGGGAGGAATCAAACAGTGAGGGCACAAAAGGAAATACAACTAGTGAGGGACTTACAGACTAATGAGGAAACTTTCTATAATGATACAAGCAATGGCAAAAAGACAAAAGAGACTGTTCCCTGGCCCACTGCTACTCCAAGGGCTTGAGGAAGTCTTGACTGATGATGCCCCAGATAAAGGAATTTATCCTGCTGTTGTTTCAGCCTTCAGTAAAGGAGCTGATGACAATGATACAGCTAACAAAAAGGTGACAAAGGGGCAGGAATTTACTCTGCAGCAGAGAAGGGATGGGTGAGAGAGCACTTAGGTACTTTAGAGCATCTCAGATTGCCTGGGCCTGCCAGGATTCACTGGATGGTGCTTCAAGGAGGTTGAATCAATCACAGAGCATTTGGCTTTTATCTTTGAAAGTGTGTGGAGGGAGGATAAAACTCTGGAAGTCTGCAAAAAGAAATGCAAAGCCCACCTTTAAAAAAGGAAGGGTGAAATGGGGACCTAACCACCAACCAGCTGCCTGAAATACCAGGAAAAGAATGGGAACGTTATCAGGCAAACCACTCCTGGGCACCTGGGAGACAACGAGCCAGGGAATTACAGCCAAGTCTGATTTGTCAACAACAAAGGATATAAAACCCATTTAATATCCTTTCATGGCAGCAAAACAGGCCTTATGCTCAGGTGAGCAGTGATGGACGTCGTGTCTCATCATTGCAACAAAGAGGAGAAATCAACTGCCCAGAGACAAAGTAGGGAACACCTAACACCCCCAGAAACCACTCAAGGGTCTCAGGTGGTGAGGAGCTTATCAGAGGAGTCCAGAATGTCACACTGTGGTGGGGAAGTCCACGTTCCAGACGTGGGACACAAGCGTGGTCTCCGACACTGGTGACTGCTCCACTCAGCGTGTCTGAGGCTTTGCCTGGAAACCTGAGTCTCAGTGTGGCTCTTCCCACTCAAGAAGGGAGTGAGGGGATGAGTTTGGAGATGGATTCTGTTTGGAGATGCAGAATGGGGAGTGAGCATCCACCTGGAAAGTGTGATCTTTGAAGAAAACAAGAACTGTCATCCCTGAAAAGAAGGAGATGACAGAGGGGAGAGGTGATAGGAGCAGTAATAATGTTAAAGTATCTGCAGAGGTGGAAAAGTGTCTTGTAATTTCTGTTTAGAAAAAGAAAGGGGTGGAGTTGTGGCCATGGATGTCTTTAGGGTAGATATTAGGGAAAACATTTTTAAATGAGAGAGTGGAGCATTTTGGTTTGGGCAGTGATGAGATCTCTTTCCCTGGATGTTTTGATGCAAAGGTTGGAGCTGCCCATGACAGGGTCATCCTGGCTTGTGGCAGGGGATGAGCTAAATGCCACCAGGCAGTTCCTTCCAGCCCTTGTGGTTTTCCTGTGATTCTGTGCCTCCTGTCACACCCCAGAAGCAGCCCCTGAGGATCTGCCCCTGCCACAGATTACACCTGAGCACAGAAAAACCTGGTAGGTTCATGTCTCTGAGACACCCCAGCCTGCCTGTGAGGGTCTTGGAAGTCTGTAAATGGTATTTTCTTCTGCACCATCCTGCTGGGGGCTTCACTCCTAGGTTTTGTCCCTTTCCCTTTGTTGCTGAGAGTTGTCCCTGTTGGGCATGTTACACCCAGGTCAGGGCTACTGCCTGGGGGCTGGTACCAGCTTTGCCACCTGCCTCACATGTGTGCCCAGGTGTCAGTGTTCCAGATAAAATAACCTGGGTTTTGAGGGAATTGTTCTATAGGACGAGAGATTTTTTAAACTATTTGAAAAGTCTAATACCTGCAAGTTTGTACAGGGAAATAGTTCACCCTTGTGTAGCTGGTTTGCTGGATGAAATGTGACTTCACGGGAGGCTGAAGGGGATCACTTGGTCTGTACAAACAGTTCTGTGTGAGGGAATCACAGAGGGTGTCACAGAGGCATATGTGAATGTCACAGCCACCTACTGCACCTGTGCCTTCTCTTACCTGTCCAGTAACTCTCCTGCTGTCCATCCATGCTTGTGCACACTGGTTGGTCCTTGGCTCATGGACCAGAGCCCATGACAGGAGTTTTCTGCAGCACAGCTGTGAAAGGATTTTTGTCTGAAATCACCGAAAGAGAAAGCAAGAATCACAAGGAGAAACAGAACCATGGTACAGGAGCATGCTCTGAGTGCATGGAAATGGATGAGTCACTAGGTCTGACTTGCTGCTGTGTGACAAGGCTGTGATGCTGTTTCAGCTCCAAAGATGTCAGCAGCGTGAGGTGACAGTGACGCAGAGCTGAGCTCAGGTGTCCCCTGCCACAGGACAGGAGAGGGACAGGGAACCAGTGGGATGAATGTGCAGTGAGCACAGTACTTGGTCAGGTGGCATCTTGTACAGTTGTAGATAGCAACGTGATTAGGAAGCACACAAATCAAGCCGTGCAGACCAGACGTCACTGGAGTCACTGCTGGTGAATGAAATTGGTGTAGAATTGACTTTGTTCTTCTGTGAGTTGGGGAAGTGATGCAGGGCATGTGAGGTCACAATGTGTCCCCCAGATCTGCAGATGCTGCTGTTTAAGGCACTTGCTGCTCTGGTTCTTTGATAATAGAATGCAGAGTAGGTAGGTGAGGAGGAAGTGAAATTATGATTTTGCTGTGTATGTTGATGAAACCATAGAATCATAGAATCATCAAGGACCTCAAAGATCATCCAGTTCCAACCCCCCTGCCATGAGCAGGGAACCCTCCCACTAGACCAGGTTGCACAGAACCTCATCCAACCTGGCCTTAAGCCTCCAGGGATGGGGCATCAACAACCTCCCTGGGCAACCCATCCCAGTTCCTCACCACCCTCAGAGTGAAGAATTTCTTCCTAATATCTAACCTCAATCTCCCCTCTCTCAGTTTATAACCATCACCCCTTGTCTTATCACTGTCTTCTCTGATGAAAAGCCCCTCCCCAGCTTTCCTGGAGCCCCTTCAGGCACTGGCAGGTGCTCTCAGGTCTCCCTGGAGCCTTCTCTTCTCCAGGCTGAACACCCCAACTCTCCCAGCCTGGCTCCAGAGCAGAGCTGCTCCAGCCCTTGGAGCATCTTGCTCCTTCTCTGGACCCTCTCCAACAGGTCTAGATCTTTCTTGTGCTGAGGGCACCAGAGCTGTACACAGCATTCCAGGTGAGGTCTGAGCAGAGCAGAGCAGAGCAGAGGGGTGGGCATTCCCTGAAAATACTGCAGTGTTTTTGGTTGAAAAGAACCAGCACCTTGCAGACCCAAACATGGTCCAAGTTCACTTTCTAAAAAGCTACAGAAATGGAAGAGGAGGGTGATGGTGATGTCCCTGCCTACCAAGAGAGAGAGGGAGGCAGTGATGTGCCCAAGACAGTCCCCAGCCTCACTCACTTCCTTCCTAATGCCCTGCACATTGGGCTGCACAGCTCTGCCTTCTCTCCCTGCCCCTCTTTAGGCTGCTATTCCCTATTTGTGGTCCAGTGAAATGGGTGTGTAGTCAGGCTGAGCAGCAAGGGGACAGAACCCAGAGCACATTTTTTGAGGAAAGGCTCCAGTTTGCTCTTCACCCTGTGTTGCAATTTGCTTTAGTAGCTGGAAGGTTAGTTATGTGCTACACAGAGCTTTGAGTTCTCTGCAGGTGCTGTCGAGAGCTAAGTGTTCTGGAGCTCTGCTTTGGTCCTGCTTTCCAGGGTGATAAATTGTGAGGAGATAGGAGAGAAGACTGTTGAAGTTTGCAGGCTGGTGAACTTGTGCTTGCCCCCCTGCAGAGGAAGTTCAGAGCTTCCCTGGTGCTGCACCTCCCAGGTTGTGCCAGTGTTTCTTTGGGAGTCTGTTTGTCATTCTCTGGTTTTTGTGCTGTGAGTGAACATCTCATTCCTTCAGACCTCACCCCCAGGTTTCACCTGTGACAGTGACAATAGCTCTGCAGTGGGCAGGCTACTTCAGAAGTGAATACAGGATGAAATGCCTCCAGCACAGAGCTGTCTGCCTAGAAGAACCTGAACACCTGGTTGGCAGTCACCTCTGGAGGTCACCTTACCCAGTCCCTCCTGCTCAGGCAAGACCTGTTGCCCAGGATCATGATAGAATGGAGGTGCTTGACTGACATGACCACCATGGGCTCAGACTTTTCTATCCTCTGGACCAAAACCAGAATCCAGGACACCACCAACAGAAGGGATTCGATGACCAAGGGTCCTTCTTCTGGTGTTAGCTCCTCCTGGGCAGAAAAGCCTCAAGACATAGGGGCAGCATGAGCTGAAAAGTTGGGATCCTGCCCAAGTAAGCAGAGCAAAGAGCAGCAGGCTCCTGGTATCTGTTCTCCCTGGCACTGGAGCACATCCAGAAGATGGACTTCAACTTGGCAGTTGCCTACAAATTAATTTCTTATCATGCCAAAGGAAGGGCAGGAGAACATTGCTCTCACTGCTACCCAGGATTTTTTAATGATTATGCAGGAGACAAGTATCCAACTGCTACTAATGAGCACAAATCACTCTGAGGACACTGTGAACTTGCCCCAGAACCTGAGCCCTCCTCAGGTGGAGTCCCCAGTTTTCTGATACCTTCCCTCCTCTCCCCATTCTTCACATCCAGTCCTTATGCTGGCAGATATTCCTGGCTGTGGTTTGGTGGGTGGTATCTGAGACTGCAAGATGCTGAGTCAAGTCTGTGACATGACAGAGAGATGAAAACCAGCTTCATACCCTCCCCACTGAGGGCCAGAGCTGAGACCAACCACCCCCTCCTCAGGGACACCATGCTGGGACAGGGAAAGGACTCCTGTGGGTTACCTGCCTGAGTAACAGAGATCAGGAGAAGGGGCCAGGGTGGCTTGGAATGATTGAAAGGGACAGATTAAGGTGTGAAGAGGTGTTAAAAAGCAGCAGACAGTGGGATTAGCCCTGGGGAGTTCCCTTTCAAGGGTCTGCAGCACTGGACCTCCATGGCCTACCTGCTTGTAGCCACATAAGGCTGAACAGGGGCGTCTCAGCCAGGACAGAAAGATGATGGGGTCTTGTGCAGAGCGAGGGGGCACATGGACAGTGGGAGGGGTTTTCACAGGATGTGATTTTGACAAAACTATTAAAAGCATTCACTGTTGCAGAACTGTCAGAGTTGGCAGGACACTCTAGAGATCATCCAGTCCCACTCCCCTGCTGAAGTAGGATCCCCTGGAACACATTCTAGAGCACTGCATCCAGGTGGGTCTTGAATGTCTCCAGAGAAGGGGATTCCACAACCCCCCTGGGCAGCCTGTCCCAGGGCTCTGGCACCCTCACAGCCAAGAAGTTTTTTCTCATATTTAAATGGCACTGCCCATGTTCCAACATGTGCCCATTGCCCCCCCTCCTCTCACTGGGAACTACTGAGAAGAGTCTGGCTCCATTCTCCTTGCAGCCACCCTTTAGATACTTATAGGCATTACCATCAGCCTTCTCTCCTCCAGGCAGCCCAGCCCAGCTCTTTCAGCCTTTTTCTCATCAGGGAGATGCTCCAATCTCCCTGTCAGCTTCATCACCCTCCCCTGGACTCTTTCCAGCAGTTCCCTGTCTCTCTTGAACTGAGGAGCCCAGAACTGGATGCAGTATTCCAGATGTGGCCTCACTAAGGCCAAACTGAGGTGGAGGATGACCTCTCTGGACCCACTGGCCACACCAGGATTCCATTGGCCTTCTTGGCATCAAGGGCACATTGCTGGCTCCCCATAGCCATCTAGTCCAATGAGTGAAATTTGAAGCTGGCAACTAAAACCCCCAAGCAATTTCTCCACAAGCTCTGATCACCCAGGGTTGCTGTTTTCTTTGCAGTGTCACCACACCTAGACCCTGTATTCCTGGTGACCATTTTCCCTGCTGCTCAGGTGATTGCTCCGGGGGATGCAGGTGAAGGGGGGAGCTGTGCTGGGCACTTGTGGATCCCTGTCACCTCCACCCGCCCCTCGCTGTGCTGACAAAGGCAGAGGTGGAGAGCAGCAGCTCCATCCAAAGGCTGGTTTTGTGCTATTGCTCTGCCCGTGTTCCGTGTCACACGTGCTGGAAACGAGGTTGTGGGGCTGTGATTGCAGCCAGAGCCTCTGGGTGCAGTCTGGGCCATGCGATACTGGTTTTCCATCTTTGTTTTCTGCTGGTCCTGTACAGCTGAGCGCTGCACTCACCACAGAGGGGATGACACTGTCCCCTCCAAACTGCAGTTGCAGGCCCTGCTGGGAGTGGGGCAGTGGGGTGGCTGCAGCAGTGACTGCTCTGAGCCTTGGTCACCACAGGGCTCAGCTGTCATCTTTGCACAGCCACTGCCCTGCCAGTGGCTGATGCCTGATGTCCCCAGTGTCCCCAATCTGCAGGCTGAAAGGGACACCCCCTGAGTCCTTCCCTGAGCATGGAGCAGGAGATGATGCAGGAGATGCAGGAGATGCAGGAGATGCAGGAGATGCAGGAGATGCAGAGCCAGGCCAGGGGCAGGAGGCATCCAGCAGCTCTGCCCAAGGCAGTTTTCAAACCCAGTCTTCTGTTCTTTCATGGCAGTTTAGAGATATTCCCATAGCTCAGGAAGAGTGAGGGATCCTGGTCTGCTCTTGTCTGCTTAGAGGCAAAGTTGAGTGCAAAAAGTGGAAGGCTGTAGTTAAGAGTAACTCCTTTGATGTAAAAAGAAAAAAAGGAGCAGAGATTAAGATATTGTGAGAAAGGAAGTAGTGCCATAAGTGGGTAGAAACTCATGTTTCAGGGTGAATCCTCACATCTGTTCCCCAAAGATGCTCAGAGGATGATGTCTGAGGGCAGACACTGGATGCTCAAAGTCTGGTGCCAGGATGAGTCTCCCCAGAATCATGGACACATCCCGAAGACCATACCAGGACCCAGGGTGAGCAGCTTCCCTGAAGGCACCTGCTTTGTAGCCCTCAGGCTGTAAGGGAGTGGGAATCCCTCCTCCATCCCTGCCAGGCAGGAGGCCTGAGGCAGCACGACCCCTGCTCATTTTTTCCCTGCAGATGCAACTTCCCTCATACCCACTGTTCCACAGGGAGCAGCAGCCTTTTTCTCTACAACCAACACAGCTAAGCCAGGCTCAGAATAATTGCTTTTTGCTGGAAAGTCACCCTCCCCATTGTCTAGACTTATCTGCTCCCCAGAGCAGGCAGAGAAGGGGGTTCCCTCTCAGCCCAGGGCACATGGTGGCTGAGGGCAGGATGATGCCCTGGGCTCTGACCCCTGCTGCACCCTTGGCTTCTCATCTCAGCTTGTACAAACTGTTTCTCCTTGCTGTGCACAGAATGGCCATGACTTTAGGGCCCCCTGCAAAGCCACCTGTGCTGCCATAATTACACGGGCAATACTAATAGCATCAACAGCAGAATTCCTGCAGTGTTCCTTATAGGCTTCCCAGCATGGGAAAAGGCTTAAAAGGCTCTGTTGGGAGGCAGCTAAGCTGGGGAAGAGGAGTGGGGCCAGGCAGGCAAGTCACCAAGTCAGCAAGATCCTCCCCAGGTGTAACCATGGATCTCATCTACTCACTAACTTCCCCAGTAACAGTCTCTGGGAGCACCCATGTTCCCCTCTCCCTCCTTTTGCATCTGAAAACCCTCCAGCATCTTCTCAAGCCCTGCTTAGCACCTAGAGAAAACATCTGGATACACAAAAGGCACTTGATAAAAGCCTTCCTCTTTAGTATGGAGCAGATCTATGTAGGAAAAATGTGCTCTGAATTGCTTAGAGATATATAGAAAAGTCCTTTATCAGCCAACACTTTCTGTGGAAAGCCCGGAGAGAAAAATCACCCCTGCATGCCTTCCTGAGAAAGGTATTTTTTATTTAAGATACAAAACATTATTGTGCTTGTGTGCTGCCCTTCATCTGCATTACTCCACTTAAAATCCCATTTAAGAAATATGAAATAATTCTGTTTTCTTTAAAGACATATAAGCCCTGTTCCCAGAGGAATAAAAGACCAACATAAAAAAAAGGGACAGCTTTAGTAAAACAGCACTGCCAGGGGGCATAATAAATACATAAATTATTCACAACCAGCAAGGCATACTCACAAAGTGCAGAGCAAGCTCCTGGAGCACAAGGAAATACATTCTCACACCCAAGGAAACCTGAACAGTGATGCAGTGCCCTGCTGCCTGGAGCTGCAGCCCCTCCACTGCCCATTGGCAAGGTTCTCTAGAAGAAGGAGGACTCCTAGCAGTGTCCGTGCTCCCAGGCTAGTGCTTACCTGTGGGTCACTCATCCCCAAAGATTCAAACCTCTGGCCCAAAAAGAGCTGTAATGTTTCTGGAGCACAACATCTGGAACCCAACAAGCTCCCACCTGAACAGAATGGCTCCCATCACCTGCCATCCTTCAGGGCATGAGCAGAGAGGGTGACCCAGCAGCACCCCAGCTCCATATGGAGATGGTTCTGTAGAGAAGCAGGTGCTCAGGCAAGCCTTAGGAAGCCCAGATGCCTCATATAGTTGACCCAGATGTGTGCTGCTGGACCTGAGGACCACAGGCTGCCAACAGCCACGTCAGCACTTGGTCTGTTTTGTTGTGTCTCCCTCCCTTCCTGCCGCTGTTTTACATCGGTTGGTTCCTTTTGCCATCTCCCCTCCTGCTCATCCTGGTGCTGTGCTGCTGTTCTGAGACAGACATCTCAGTGCTTATCCTCTGGAAACCCAACAGGGACACTGTTCTTGCTGGTCAGACCATGCCAGCACTGGGGCAGGGAAGGAGGAAAGGCAGGAGACTCGTTGCTCGCGGCGTTTCCTACAATCAGCACCAGGAGGTGGGAGGACCTGGGAGGCTGGTGAAGACGTGTGCACTGGCTATTGAGTTGTCTCACTCAGAGGCACGGAGCAGAGACTGCTGAAATTCAGATGATGGGACTGAGCAGCAGCTCCTCGAATGCATTCCCACAGTGAGGACGTGCCCCAGGTCTCAGCTGGTGGGTCCCTCCCAGCCCGAGGGGCACCTAGACTGGTGGGTTCGTGTAATGGCAATGATCAGGGCAAAAGCTTGAGGCCTTAGGGCAAGACCACCAAGCAGCTTCCTCAGCCAATGGCCCCAGCAACATCTCTAGGACACCTGACTCCTTTATAAATATCTGGCTCTGGTGTGTGTCTTGCTCCATTTATTTCAAGTCAGAAGGGAGTGGGAAAGAAAAGGAAGGAGCTGTGGTGAACTCTCTAGGGTCCCATAACCCCCCAGGTTCTGTCTTCCATTGCACAATCAGTAACAGAACTGACTCTTGTACATTATGTGATGCTTTTCTGCCTAATCATTCCTACACATTCTAACCTTCTAACTTTGCACAAGTGGTCATCATAAAAATTATCCTGTTTGTGGGAGGCTGGGGCCCACTGCCTGCTGGAGTTCCAGAAACTCAAGTTAGAAGTGTCTCTGGACTTGGCAGCAGGCAGTCCATCTGGGCCTTTGATACAGAGAATCCATAAATTTGGTTTGGAAAGAAGGAATCCAAGACATACCACCCTGACAAAGAGTTAAGATCTTTCCTACCCTATTGACTGTATCAATGACTATTGCTCCTTGTTGTATCATCAGGGTCCACTCAGAAGAGTTTGGCTCCATCATCTCCAGCTCTCCTCCAAGTAGCTGTGCACAGCTCTTAGATTATACACCTGAACCTCCTCTTCATTAGATGAAACCATTCCAGCTCCTCAGTGTCTCCTTGCAGTATATGTGCTTCAAACCCCAGGCCACCTTCTTAGGTCTCCAGTGGATCCCTCTTGAACTGGGGGAGCTCAAAACTGGCCACAGGATTGCAGGAGTACTTTCCCTCATGATGAGTAAAAGGTCATAACACAAGCATGGCAGCCTCTCTCTTCCTAAACATGGCCCAGGGTACAGTTTCTTTTAATTGCAATAAAAACCACACTGTTGGTTCCCACTCACTCTGGTGTGTATTGTCACCCCCAGGCCCTTTTCAGCAGGACCAGTGCAGCAGTAAGCAAGCAGTGCATGCTGTGGTCCAGCTTCCCAGCAGCCTAAATGCAGTGAAACTGAGCTAAGGTTTCTCATTAGAGATACTGAATTGGCCCCTTACATGCTAAGCTATGCATTCAGAATGGCTATTATCATCTAGCAGGAGTTGTTATGCTCTTTTTAATTGGTTAATGATTTTAGCCATCACTGAACATGCACTAAAGTTGTGGTTATTGTCAGCACAGCTCATCCCACATACTTTTAGGAGCTGTATTTAGATGTTTTCTCTCCTAGATCCTTTCTTCTCTCCTAAATGTTTTCTCTCCTGTAGATCTCTCACCATGCAATACCTCAGGTGCTTTCTGCATCTCTTCCTTGTCCCGTGAAGGACTGCCACCCTCACTCCTGCTGAGTCTTACCTGGGCTTCTCAGTTGAACTCCTGAGTTCCCCCCTCAATTCAGCTGCACTTAGAACAATCAAGCATTTCTTCAGGCAGACAGAGCAGCTCTTGGGCCTCCTGGAAGTCTTGGCTTCGTCGGGCTTGTCGTGTGCACTGGCAGAAAGGAGCTGGAGAAAGCAGCCCTGCAGAGAGGGATCTGGGGCTTCTGGACATGAGCCAACGGTGTGTCCTGGCAGCCAGGAGGGCCAACCGAGCCCCAGGGAGCATCAGGCATCGCCCGCCGGTCCAGGGGGTGATTGTCCCACTCTACTCTGCACTGGTGCAGCCCCATCTTGAGTCCTGGGTGCAGTTTTGGGTGCAGAACACAAAAAAGGTATAAAGCTACTGGAGAGTGGCCAGAGGAGGCCACGAGGTTGGTGAAGGGTTTAGAGGGGAAGTCGTATGAGGAGCGGCTGAAGGGACTTGGTTTGTTCAGCCTGGAGAAGAGGAGACTGAGGGGAGACCTCATGGCAGCTCCTGCTTCCTCATTAGAGAAGGAGGAGGAGGAGGAGCTGACCTCATCTCTCTGGTGACCAATGACAGGAACTGAGGGAAGGATAGGAAGATGTGCAGGGGGAGGTTTAGGTTGGACATTAGGAAGAGATTCTTCACCCAGAGGGTGGTGGAATGGAATGGGCTCCCCAGGGAAGCAGGACTGGCACAGAACCTGACAATATTCAAGAAACACTTGGACAACATCCTCAGGGACTTGGTGTGAGCTTTGGGGTTGTCCTGTTCTGGGGCAGGAGTTGGGCTGGGTGATCCAGGCTGTCCCAGGAGGTGGTTGAGCCACCATCCCTGGAGACATCTAAGCAGGCAGATGTGGTGCCAGGGGACAGGGTTTAGTGGTGGATGCTGCAGAGTTAGGGTGGTGGTTGGACTCGATGATCCTGAAGGTTCTTTCCAACCAGAATGATCCTGTGATGCTGTGATAGTTTATACCCCTACACTAATTATGGAAAATAAAACACAGATGAAGGGCAGTAAGGAATACCCACGTGGGTCAGCAGTGTTAGAAAAAGGCATATGGAGATGACAGAGCAGATATGGGATACTGATGTCTCTGAAGTGCCCACAGAGATTCAAGGAGAAGGGTGTGTGATGCACGAGAGGATGAGATCAGGGCAGCTGGTGGCTTCCATTCTGTTTTCCTTTGCCCCAGAGGTCATCCTGGATTAACTGACCAACTTCAGGCAGGTTTATTTATCTCAGATAGGTTCCACAGCTGACTCTGTCCAGTGTCTGACAAGGGACAGTGCTGTGGTAGTAGCAAAGTTGGTGAACAAGTTGGAAAATGAACCCCTATGGGGCTTGGGGGATTTCTCTGTCTTTGGTTCCTTGTCTGTTCTCGTGCTAAGCACCAGGTCTCCTCATGTCTGGTGGGGCAGCACCCACCATAGTGGGACCTCAGCTGCTATTGCAGGATTGTCAGCACCTTAGCATCCCTGGTGGGGAGGAGAGAGGTGGGCTTTAATGAAACACCACAGCAGGGGAAAGGTAGCAGCAAGGAGCTCCTTCCACCTCCAGCAGACCAGGCAGGTCGTTAGTGCCAGAGTACTGACCTCTCCCCTCTTCTCAGCTGCTTCCACTCTCTGTTCTCCCCAGAGAAGTTCAAGGTCTCCTCTGAGCCTATATGTTGGAGCTTGTTCTGACATTTTCAAAGCAGCACTTTGACTGGATTCCTGTGTTACAGCCTTAATGCACCAAGGACAAATTGAAGAGTCAGCAACTTCAAATGTTACCTTTCAGACAGATGCTTTATTATTATAAATTCCTAACTGCCTTCATGAATTTTGCTTTGCTGTCATCTCAAGTGTTCACTTCTCTTTCCATCCCTGTATTTAAGGTGTTTTCTTCTTAGCAGATCCATTTTTCTGGGCTTTTGCACCCTGCTGCAGCTGTAGCTGTGCATCATCACAGGGCTGCTCTGATCTGTGGATAACCAAGACAGACAAGAGCTTGCAAACAACAGCAGCAGCAGAGGGAAAGTCCTCCATAAAATCTCTGCAAAAAAGGAAGAATCTGAGGTTTGAAGGCCTGATGGACCAGTCTTGGATCATATACCAACTGCTGAACCTGATCAGGGCTTCTTTTGGAACTTGTCTTGGTGTTGTAGTGATAGTCTCCAAGAATTGCTTGTGAACTGTGCAAAGTCTTCCTCGGAAGGTACTTGAGGGCTATTTATTCTAACAGAAGACTCCAAACAGAGTATTTAAGAAGTGGGTGTTGCAAGTGACTCTGTCAGATACCTGAGCAAAGTAAAAATCCAGATTTATATATAGAATCCTTGCATGGTCTGTTTTGGTCATCCTCTGCACAGTGTGCAGTGCACAACAAGTCCAGAAGTCTCCAGGGTGTGTTTTCTCCAGCATCCCCCGTGGCACATCACACACGTTAGTGTCTTGGCTGTTGTCTGCAGGAGCAATACTGATCTCGAGCTCCAGAGCACCTCCCCAGACCTGCAAGGGCTGAAAGAGCAAAGGATCTGCCCACAGCCTGGGAGGAAGTAGCAAACGTCTCCTGGATAAGTCAAATTGGATCAAGGGCTCCCCGAGTGTTTAGATCCAAAAGACAAAGTGACAGAGATGGGAATAAAACCCAGCCCTCCAGGGACTAGTTGTAACATGCACAAAATCTTTTGGCTCTAGCAGCACCTTGGCTCACCCACCCCAGAAACATCACTGTGAAGAAATCCCTTCAGCTCCCAGAAGGCCAAGACTAAGGAGATCTTGCCCTTGCAGTAGAAGCAGTTACCTCTGAATAGGAATATTTTGACAGTCTGGGGCCATGAGAATGATCCAAGGGCTGGGACACCTCTGCTGTGAGGACAGGCTGAGGGAGCTGGGGATGTTCAGCCTGGAGAAGAGAAGGTTCTGGGGAAACCACATAAGAGCCTTCCAGTATCTGAATGGGGTCTACTTCTACAAGGGCTCGTAGCAAGAGAAGAAGGGGTAATGGATTAAAACTGGAAGAGGGCAGATTTAAGTTATGCATTAGGAGGAAATTCTTGGCTGTGAGGGAGGTGAGAGCCTGGCCCAGGTTGCCCAGGGAAGCTGTGGCTGCCCCATCCCTGGCAGTGTTGAAGGGCAGGTTGGATGGGGCTTGGAGCAGCCTGGGCTGGTGGGAGGTGTCCCTGCCCATGGCAGGGGGATGGATCTAAATGATCTTTAAAGTCCATTCCAACACAAACCAGTCTGGGATTCTATGATTCTATGGTATCTGATGGCATAAGGTGCCTGCACTGGCCCTGGGGCAGAGTCAGGGACTGTTGTACATGGAATAGGACATCTGGACCACATCTTCTTATGAGAAAAGGGGGAAATTGGATTTAAATATGAAATAGGAGGAAAATGAAACAGACAAGTGATTCCCAGCATCTTTCAGTGCTACTAAAGGGCAGTTCAATGTCTCCTTTACCAAGGCACAGTTCTACTTGGCTCCACCACATCTCCAAAAGGCTTCACCATGTGGTGTTGCAGGACCCCATGGTGAGCCAGCCATGCAGATTTGAATACAGGGGTTGTTGCAGTTCAGCTGTTTCTGTCAAGGAAACTTCTGTTATGATCTATAGTTTTAGAAGATTTGGTGGTTTTTTAACATTAGGAAGCAGTTCCTAGAAAGTAAATGAAACAGTCAAATTACTTTTGGCTTCTCCCAGGATGTCTGAGCTAGTAAAGTTAATTAATAAATGAAGACAGTGAGCAAGCTAACACTTGGGGATTATTCTACCATCCTTAACATTACAGCTGTGTTTGCTCATCCTGACTCTCCTGACGTTGAGCCTGGGCAGCAGTGACCCAAGTAGTAGAAGGATAAGAACCCTTGCAGTGGGGAGGGTGGAAGCACAGGGCAAGAGGTGTTTCTTCATCCAAAACACTGAACACCCTCCCACCAGCTCATCCTGGTGCAAATGCTGCATGAGAAAGACAGACACAGGCTGCTGCCCTGTCCTGAGCCCTGTTCAGCAGTGCCACAAAGTGCTGGGTGGTGCAACTGGGAAGTCACAGCTGATCCTCACACTTTCTGCTGCTGCAGGAGGTTCCTGTTGCCTCTAGTGGTGCTGAGCCTTTGCCCCTGCTCCCTCTGCTGCTGGTGAGCCACACAATGCAGCACCACAAAGGTTTCACAGGCTCTCTCACAGCCTGGCTGTGCTATTCTGACAGACACTGATCACAGGGTGGTGCAAGCCCTGAGCCCTGAGGTTTAGAACCTGAGGTTTGAATGCAGCAAAGTTGCCCAGAGCAGACGATGTTTCTGGCACAACGGGTCTGGCCCTGCCTTTTGATACCTGCAGTAGGATGCACTCTGCTGATCAACTGCAAAGGGCAAGGAGAATTTGAAGAGACCTCGGTGTTGTCTTAGAATAAATAAACCCCTCACCTGGATCTATTTGTCACAGGCTGTAAGTTAAGCTGCAGTGCAAGCAGGAAGGCTGTAGAACACGATGATAAAATGGCAGAAACCCTCCCCAGAATCAGGCAGCATTCAAACACAAGTCCTAAGGGAACTCAAGGACAAAATAACTGTTATGGGCAACCTGTGGTTTAAATCCATCACAGGATTAGAGAATTCTTTCAGGTTTTCTGGTTTAGCTAGCAACAAGTCTAAAAGACTGGAGCCTTCAGGCGTTTGTGTGGAAGTGGCTGAAGAAATTGTATTGGGAAACAACCATAGAACATGCTGAGCTGGAAGGGACCCATCAGGATCCAGTCCAGCTCCTGTCCCTGTGTAGGGCACCCCAAGAATCCCACCATGGGCCTGAGAGCATCATCCAAAGGCTTCTTGAACTCAGGCAGGTTGGTGCTGTGACCACTGCCCTGGGGAGCCTGTTCCAGTGCTCAACCACCCTCTGGGTGAAAATCCTTTTCCTGATACCCAACCTAAGCCTCCCCTTTTAGGTAAATCACATTGCCATAGGGAGAAATGTGAAGGTCCACATCTAGATGAATAGGTAGTTGAAAGAAATGAGAGGGTTAGGAGTAAATGAGAAGCATCAGAGTGGGGGGAGGCCAGCAGGGAACTGCCTGGGTTCCTGTGCCAGGGTCTGTGCTGCTCACAAACCATCTGGAGAAGAGGAGCAGTGCTCAGGGAAGGGTGTGCTCCCATTGCTCAGGGAACCAAGGAGAAAGAATTATAGAAGCACAATGTGATATAATGGAAAGGTGAATTGTAATGTAGATAAATAGAAAGTCAAGTGCATGGGGGGAAAATACTAATGATGTGTCTCCAGTGAAGGGCTCTGAAGTGTTTATATCATTTGGGAGTGAGGAAGTGGGATTATAACAGCTAGTTCCATGGATATATCAGCTCTGTACACCAAAAATAAAGCAGATCATCTTACAGAATTAATAGGAAGAAGAGGACAGATACATAAAAATATGTATGTGATACCAGTAATTCCATGACACTTCTACCCAAATACTGTGGCCAATTCTGGTCCCTCCCATCTGAAACAGGAAATACAGGAGAGCTGAAAAAGGTGGAGAAAAGCACAACAGGGTGAAGAAGCCCCTGGAAGGATTTCTGTATGAAATATGGAAGATGGAACTATCTCCTGATAGTTCAGGAGATTTCAGAAAGAAGCAGAGGTGACTATAAGAAAAGTGAAATGCAGGGCAAGTGTGTGAAGGTGACAGGCTCAGAGACAAGAGGGACACTAGAGATGGACAGCTTTGTAGAGAAGCTGTCTTAGAAAGTATCAAGGGAGCTCGTGGACATGCTCCAGAGCACCTTGCTTGGAGGCATGTACAAACAGTCACTGCAGCCCTCCTCAGTTATTCTAGGTGTGTAAGATCTGGCTACATGCAGACAGTCTCATAATTTAGAGAGACCTCGAGTGGGGAGGGGTCAAAGCCTGAAACTGCAAGTGAAGGAGGTTGGGGTAGAATAGGAAAAAGGAGTTGGACCTTGAAGGAAACAGAAGAGATAGCTGCTTTACAAATGAGATAAATGGGGTCAGGTTCTTCTCCCATTTTGCTTCATGAGAGATGCAAGAAGGAAAAAAGAAAGAACAGGCATTTGCTGTTTTTTTCTCAACCCAGCTGATTGGAGCCTGCAGGGGCAGGACCAGCAGCAGGACACGGCTCTCCTCTCAGTCTGGGTGGTTGCTGTTGGGAGGCAGATGGGCTTCATTTGACTTTGTAGAGGTTGTTTTCTCTCTCTATGCTCTTCTCCCTTGCCCTCTTGGTTCAGCAATGAGGGTGTCAGTGCTGGCTGGGGAGGTGAGGGTGTCCAGCAAACACAAACCTGCCAACGCTGGCAGCCCTGCAGCAGGGAAGTCAGTGACCACCCGTGGGGACACTCACTTTACTGTATAAGATGAAACTGTTTTGCTTGTGTTGAAAAGCTGCAGGGCTGCACGCCTGGAGATCTGACACCAAGCTCTTCTGGCCAGAGTTTTGAAGTGATGCAGCTCTGGAGCCAACCAGTGTCCTGTTTGTGCACCAAAATGCAGCTGTTGCTTTACAGATGAGGAGTGGGTGGCAGGCTTGAGAAGCTGAGCTCTGCAAATCACACAATGGCCCCTAGAGCAAAGAAATGAACCGAGTCACAGAATCACAGGATGCCTGGGGTTGGAAGGGACCTCCAAAGATCATTGAGCCCAACCTCCCTGCCAGAGAAGGACTAAATCTAGGGCAGATGCATGGGGCTTACTTGGTGATGGAAAGTATTGTGCAGCTGGGCTGGAAGATCTCTTCAGTTGCCATCTCTGTCTATAGAGTTTGGACAACTGGGCAACTGGACAGAAGAAAACTTTGCCTCCTTAGGCTGTCGAGCAACACAGTGGTCCTGAGCTGGGCTTGGGTTGTTAGGAGCTCCTGCCACAATTGTAACTTGGAATGGATCAAAACAAGATGTTTTCTGTGTTTTGACATTAGTGCCTTTCAGCAACAACAGATGTAATTCCCTGGACTTTGGCCTTTGGTAAAAAAGGCCTGAGAGACACTGATGGAGATGGGCACTGTCTGTTGTCCATGTTCAAATCCTACTAGAAGATGACAGGCACTAAAGGACGGACCACATCTTTAGACCACACACAACCCAGGCATGCTGGCAGCCTTCCAGGGAGAAGCAATGATTAAATAGTGAACCAAAGCAGTTTTATACATTTGTTTCTCTTGCAACAGTGGTCAGGATCCTGGGCTGTCAGAGGGATGTCTCAGGAAGAGGACAAGCAGCAGCTGAGCTACCCATCCAGACAGAAAGTGAAATATCATTATCTTTGAACAGCCTCTACTATTCCTGGCTGCTCTGAGCCACTGACCTTTTCATCATGTTCCTCTCTGCCCTGGCAGTGGGTGGGTGGGCCCCTGTCACCACATCCACATCTCTGCTGCTCCCCTGGAGTAACAACCTCTGCCATTTCCCTGGGTGATGTGTCCCCTTCCCCTGTGGCTGCAGGCTCCTCTCTGCCCCATCCCCTGATATTTGCTCTGATCCCCCCGCTGGGGAGAGCTCATGGCTCTTCTCAGGTCCTACCTCAGAGCAGGAGGTAGAGTTTGAGCTCAGAAGAGACATCTGTGGGTCTCTGGTTCAACCTCTAGTCAAAGCACAGCCAATATATTGCTAAGGTCTTTGTGCTGTTGTTGTCTGAACATGTCCAAGGATGAAGATCCCAAAGTCCCTCTGCGTGCCTGCCCCAGTGTTTGAGGACTCTCAGCACCATTTATTTCCCTTACAGCCCCTTCCACCCACCAAGTGTGGAGTTGTCCCTCCTGCTCCTACCGTGCACACTGGGCAGTTTCACACCCTCTCCATCAGCACGTTCTTCTCACTGGCCTGACCAGCCCATGCAGAGATGGTGTCACTGGCCATCAGCTCCCCAGGCTGTGATGTCTGCTGGATGTCCATGTCCATCACTCTGCAGAACTGCCCCTCTTGGTGCTCACAGCCTGGACTGGGAGTAAAATCCTCTCCTGGCAGTGACACAGATGTACTCTCGACTGTTTCATTTGGAATGAAACCCAAAACTAATGTCTTGTTTTCTGTACAAATTAGCTTTCTTGCCCTAAAAGAAGGTTCTGGTCAAATTCCAGTGAAGGTAATTAAACTGAGCTCACCTAAATTCCTCTAAAGCCTGAACTGAAGACATGATTAAGGAGTAATTATTTCTTAATTTGCCTCCCACGCCACAGCTTTGTACAGTGTTCAATCCAAAGGTGGCTGCTGTTCAGCCATGGTCACAGAGCAGCTGATGGCTCTGGAGTATTTCCTGGCTGTTGCCATGATGTGGCTCTTACACCACAGATTTGGAGCTAAAATTGAATCCATTATGGCTGTAAGCAGCACACTCCAGTGTGAAGCAGGTGTAACCTGTGCTGTCTGCTGAAAATATGAAGTAATAACTCAGAGAAAATAGTGAAAATCTAACAGTTGGTCTAGCTGTTTGTCAGTGTGTAATGTCCCCTGCATCCCACTGTTGCTGGGGGTTGGGATTCATCTGGCTACATGTGTGTCCCTCTGCAGGCTCTGGAGCTCTCATCAATATAAGCAGCAGAGCCCAACCCACCATCTTGTCCTAAAGTCTAAAATAGGTCAATGACCAGCACCTGAAAGTGCCACTTTCTTTCCAGGTACTGTAAAGGAAGCCCACAGAGATGTGAGCAGACAGAGGCATTAAAAATAGAAGGAATAAATCCCTGAGTTAATATCTTACCATGTATCTGAGCATCCTCATTGATCCCTGCATAAGTTTACTCCAAAAACTAATGGAAGATGACACAGACACTGCTAAATTCTTTCATGCCATGTTCTGACATGTTCACACATGACTTGCATATCCATTCAAGTCAACCATGACCTGACACTGTGACACCACCACCAGGTGAGGCCAGGGAAGGGTGTCCATTCAACTTTTTCCCACCTGTGCCCTTGGACAGAACTGTCTCAGTCTATACTTCTAGCTCAGGGGAACTGGAGATCCTCTTGAGTGATCATCATTGGGCCATGATGAGTCCTGGCAAGGGGAAAGATGTGGTCCAGATAATCCTGTGTGGGGAGAAACTGAAGATCAAAGTTTGCAGTGTCTGGATCCAGAGTGTAGAAGCAAGCTACTTTTACCCAAGGTGGTGAGCAAGAAAGTGCCATCCCCACGGATTTTCCCAGACCTGGAGACCCTTCCTTGCAACCCTTGGGCAGTCATTTGCTATCCCAGGTGATCCCACTGCCTATTTGTGATCAGAAAGGGCTTCAGAGCTATTTTTTCTCTCCTTACCTCTTGCTTTAATAGATCAAGAGAGTAATTTTCTTGCAGGTGCTTTTCTACCCTGGAACTTCTTGCGTTCAGCATAAAAGCAATTCTACACCAGGAACAACCTGCAGCATTTATTTCTTCTCAGACTCTAATTTCTCTGAGAAGAGAAGCAGGCAGCAGCTCAGGTGGCCAGGCTGGGCAGGGAGGAGTTCAATTTATTGCCTGGAACATAACCCAGCATAAACAGAGCAGTGATGGAAACATGGAACCTATCCCAGCCAGGCAGGGGAAAAGGTTGTTAGGAAAATGAGTTGGACCTTTCTGATAAGCTGCTGCATTTATTACCTGTTGACCATAATTCACAGCTCCTCCAGGAACCTAAACACAGTTGCTTTCCCTTCCCTATCTTGTGCTGTCCAGGGTTTCTGAGCCATCTGTGAACCATTGCTGCTGTCCCCAAACTGGCCAACACAAGCATCCAGAGGGTACTTGATTCCAGATTTGTGGATAGGACTGCAGGAGAGAAGTCCAGAGAAAGCAACCAAGTTCAGTAGAAAGCTGGAGAGCAGGGCAGGAGCTGGGCAGTGTGGGTTGAAGAGCAGACTGCTGTAGACACCTAGAGAGCAACAAGTGCACTGGAGAGATGACACGGGCAGTCAGAGTCATCCCTTCTCCTAGCACAAGGGGGTCTCACTCTGGGGTGAGATGTGGGACAAAACAGCTCCTGGAATCATACTTTGCAGTAGGAATCAGGCAGTAAGAGATGCATCTGAAAACACTTCAGATGAGGTCATTGCCTTTTGTGTTTCAGCTCTAGTCCTGACAGGAGGAAGCTGCTTACTCTCCTGGGCTTTTCTCATTGTGCTTGACACGTTGGTCAGGTTGGGGCCATGAGTTGGATGCCAGCCTGAGGAGGTGATTCCCCTGATGGAGAATCTGTGTTTAAGGGTAAGATTCCAACATGGGTTGGCTGGTTCAACCAGCCTTGACTCAGGGTCACCTTGCTGGGCCATCAGCGACCAGTAAGACATTTTTAATGACAAACTGGCTGCCCAGACAAACACACAGCCTGCCTGGCAACCCCATGTTCAGACTCTTCTGATGTGTTACTACCCACACTGCTTAGGTGAGGGGTCAAGCTGTGCTGCTACAGCCATGCCTCTCTCCTGCTGCTTTTCTTTGCTGGAACCTGTCCAGTTTTCTTCTTTCAAATGTTCTGGGGCTGGAGAGGAGTCCAGGTATCACCACACATTTTGGTGCTCCTGGAAGCAGGAGCCAGAAGGTCGGGGTGACAGGAAGGCTGCAGATCTGTGGCTGTGCTGGACTGTCCCTAAGGACAGCCCTTTTCCACCCATACTGCAGGTGGCCAGGTCACCTATGGACCACTCCAGCTATGTCCATGTGGTGGCTGGGAAGAAGTTAGCCCTGAAAACACATCTCTCACCTGTTCTCCAAACACTGCCCCAACTGGGAGAGAGGGGAGCAGCACACAGGTCCAGTGGAGCCAGTCTTCCTCACAGGAACCACCAAGTGACAGCCAGAGTTATGCTGGCTTCTTGTCCCTTATTTTAAAGGCAGATCCATGATGGCTTTGATTTGTTCCTTGAGGTGATTGTTGCTCCTTCTTAAAAGAGATTACCCTTATTTCATTTGTTACATGAGTTGTAGGAAGGCCTTATCAATCAGGCAAATCCTGGAGAGGAACCAGTCCCACCAGTGATTAAACCTTGCTCTAGGTGGGGAATTCAGCCTGGAGGAACTTGTCTTTTAACAGAAACTAATCGTAAAGTTAAGGGGGGAAGGAGGTTGTCCTTTTGTGTTGCTGAAGTCAGTGTCCCTTGTGCACTGAGAAAATCACAGACGTGGTGTTGTGCTCTGGACTCTGCCCATCAGATGTTATTATCCCCAGACTTTGTGTCTGCACGTGTCCATCAAGGAGGGGAAAGGTGAACAAGAAGAGTCTTCCAGGCAGATCTATGGAGACCAACCAGCAAATATTCAGTCTGCCTGGACTTGCTGACATTTATTGCAAGGATTTAACAAAGCTAATGGGCAGGACAGGGCTTTGAGGCATTGTGCAAGGCCAGCTCTCTGTGATGGGAGCTGAACGTTAGAGCCTGGTGCTCCAAAAATCTCCACCCCTGGCTGGTGGGGAGGGCTCCAGAGCCAGACTACAGTTACCTCCTTGAAAACCACCTCATTTCCCAAAACTTCGGGATCAAGTTCAGCACACTTCATCTCAAACACCAAGATGCCACATCTACACAGCATCCTGAGAGCCAAGGGGCTGCCGTGTTGCTCAGAGGGCAGTTCCCAGGAATTATTCCCATTTCCACTGACATGTAACAATATGTTTTAAATGTGTGTTTAGAGGGTCCAGGGATTAGATGATGCCATGTAGCCAATCTTTACTCAATGTAAGCATTTTTTAATCCATGACTACGTCACAGTTAAGTACTTGCTGGCCAAGGCTGGTCTCTGTGGTCTGTTGGCTCATGTGCTCAGGGCTGGAGCTGACAAAGTAATTGCTGAAGAAAGAGAAGCATATCACAGCATTGTCATAGAATCATTGGATCATAGGGGTGGAAGGGACCTTTAAAGATCCTCAAGTCCAACCCCCCTGCTGCAGCAGGAACACCCAGGGCAGGTCACACAGGAACATGTCCAGACGGTTCTTGAAAGTCTCCAGAGGAGGAGACTCCACAGCCTCTCTGGGCAGCCTGTCCCAGGGCTCTGTCACCCTCACAGGAAAGAAGTTTCTCCTCACGTTGAGGTGGAACTTCCTGTATTGTCACTTGGTGCAGTTTCTCCTTGTCCTATCACAGGCACCACTGAGCAGAGACTGGCCCGTTCTTGACACCCACCTTTCAGATATTTATAGACATTAATCAGGTCCCATCTCACTCTTCTCAAGACTGAAGAGCCCCAGCTCAGCCTTTGCTGTATGACAGATGTTCCGGTCCCTTCATCATCCTTGTAGCCTCCATTGGACTCTTTCCAGCATCTCCCTGTCCCTCTTGAACCAGGGAGCCCAGAACTGGACACAACACTCCAGGTGTGGTCTTTCTAGGGCAGAGAACCTCCCTTGACCTGCTGGCCACACTGTTCTTAATAGGCTGAGATAGGTTTTGTGATGGGGATAACACAGACTGGTTTGTCAGGCTTCACTCACCAGTAAAATGGTGAATCTTGGTAGTGCCAAAGAAGAACATTGACTGGCAATATGTTAGCTCCCTTCCTCTGAGGAAGATGATTAACTCAACTGGACATGGTTTTCTTTGCTGGTGAAGCTTTGTGCTGTGGGGATAACAAGATCTGTTGTTATCGATGACACCTTTGTTCTCATCTGCTTGACTGTTTCCAAGACAAGAAAGGTGATGCAATTCTTATTTCAGAATATTAAAAAAAAAAATCGAACATTTTGAGCTTTTGACTATCATAATTTGTAGGTTTTATGCTAAACAGTAATTTTGGTAGATACCACTGATTCCAAATGAACAGGAAATGAGAATGTGTACGTGCCCTCCCCCAGGGACCCGCTCACACACAGCACAAACCAGAGAATGCCATAGATAGATGATAATTTTATCTTCAGAATCATCAATAAATAATTTCAATCACTCTCCTTAATTTATGAAAGGTGTTCCAGCAGCACAGAGATCTTTCCTTTTGACAGCCTTGAGCACATAGAAATATTGAGGTAAACCCTTAGAAGCCTTTTGTTTCTCTCTATCCTGTGCAGCTAAAAGGATCTTTGAATATTTTCCAGTGATCAGAGGTTACTTCTGCACATGGAGGGAGTTCTTCCCACACTGAGCCTCTTCTGTTATTAAACAGCAATAAAGCTGGTGATGCAGAGCCCCTCGTTCTTTCCAAGACACTAAAAGCTTTTCCTCTTATGACACAGTGAATTAAAACAGTCTCATCTCGTGCTCTGTTTATAGGTATTGCAGACATTGATGTGTGAGGCGGGAAAGGGGAAGGGAAGGGAAAGGGGAAGGGAAAGGGGAAGGGAAAGGGGAAGTGAAAGGGAAAGGGAAAGGGGAAAGGGAAAGGGAAAAGGAAAGGGAAAGGGAAAGGGAAAGGGAAAGGGAAAGGGAAAGGGGAAGGGGAAGGGGAAGGGGAAGGGGAAAGGGAAAGGGGAAGGTGAAGGGGAAAGGGAAAGGGAAAGGGAAAGGGAAAGGGAAAGGGAAAGGGGAAGGGAAAGGGGAAGGGAAAGGGGAAGGGAAAGGGGAAGGGAAAGGGGAAGGGAAAGGGGAAGGGAAAGGGAAAGGGGAAGGGGAAGGGGAAGGGGAAGGGGAAGGGAAAGGGGAAGGGAAGGGGAAGGGGAAAGGGAAAGGGAAAGGGAAAGGGGAAGGGGAAGGGGAAGGGGAAAGGGAAAGGGGAAGGTGAAGGGGAAAGGGAAAGGGAAAGGGAAAGGGAAAGGGAAAGGGAAAGGGGAAGGGAAAGGGGAAGGGAAAGGGGAAGGGAAAGGGGAAAGGGAAAGGGAAAGGGAAAGGGAAAGGGAAAGGGAAAGGGAAAGGGAAAGGGAAAGGGGAAGGGGAAGGGAAAGGGGAAGGGAAGGGAAGGGAAGGGAAGGGAAGGGAAGGGAAGGGAAGGGAAGGGAAGGGAAGGGAAGGGAAGGGAAGGGAAGGGAAGGGAAGGGAAGGGAAGGGAAGGGAAGGGAAGGGAAGGGAAGGGAAGGGAAGGGAAGGGGAAGGGGAAAGGAGAAAAGGAAAAGGGGAAAGGGGAAGGGGAAGGGGAAGGGGGGAAGGGGAAAGGGGAAAGGGGAAAGGGGGGAAGGGGGAAGGGGGAAGGGGGAAGGGGGAAGGGAAGGGAAGGGAAGGGAAGGGAAGGGAAGGGAAGGGAAGGGAAGGGGAAAGGGGAAGGGGAAGGGGAAGGGGAAGGGGAAGGGGAAGGGGAAGGGAAGGGGAAGAGGAAGGGGAAGGGGAAGGGGAAGGGGAAGGGGAAGGGGAAAGGATGATGTATTAATGTATTATTTAGCCACAAATACACCTGCTGTTCAAGACAGACACTGACAAAGTAGGAAACAAGCAAAGAAGTTTCATGCCCTGACATCTATGGATGAGGAGAAGGGTTTTGGTTTTGTTTTTATTTTTAACAAGAGGTGTTTGAGAGGCTTTGATTTTGCTGATTGTGTGAGAACTATTGTGTGCAGGAAGTCTGAGTTCGGTGTGTGTGGGTCAACATGCAAATGTCTGAACTCCAAGCTTTAATAGCTCAAATTCATACAACACCAGGGACATGTGTTGTCCAAATATCATGGAAAATAAAAATCCTTGAATAACTAAATATGAATAGGCTGCAGGCACCTATTAAATATTGATTCTATTAAGGCTGGCTTGTGAATTGAAGTTAATCCTATTCATACAAGTAAAGAGTGTTTTACAAATTCATTAAAAACAACATAGGGACCTCAGAATGCACTAAAGGTGATGAATATGCACCATTTTAAGTAATATACAACAGTTTACAACATTTTGATTATTTATGAGCAGCAGTAACATCTAGTGGAAAGAAAAATATATGAATATGGTAAAGAGTGTTTTTCTAAATGTCACTTAACATACAACGTTTTTTCCTCATTTCCACTTGGTTGTTCCCCATCTTCATAGAACCACAGAACTGCTGAATTTGAAGGCATCTCTGGAGGTCAGCTAGCCCAACCACTTGGAGCAGACTGTGCAGAACTGGGTTTTGAAGATCTCCAGCATCTCTGGACAACCTATTCCAGTGCTCAATAATGCAAAAAACAAAAAGCTTTTCCTTTGGTGTAAGTGGAATTTCCTCTATTTCAGTTTTTGGTCTTCACCTCTGGTCCTGTCTTCACCCACCACTGAGAAGAGCCTGGCTCCAACTTCTTTTCACCCTCCCACCAGTTATTTACACACATTGAAATGATCCCCCCAAGCTGACTCTTCTCTCTCTGCATTAAAGATGCTGCCACCCTATAATGATGCTCTTGGCCCTTTTCTGGACTCCTGCCCCACTGCCAGTCAGGAGATGTGGAGGAGGAGCTGCAACCATGGCAGGAGAGACAGAGGAGGCTGTGGCACTGAACACCTCCTGAGCTGGGGCAGATTTACTCCCCATGGCAAGTGTTTGAAATCCACTTTGGGGCTTTGAGGCATCAACGAGAAGCTCAACAGGATGAAATAACAAGTGGCCCACGGCCATCCCCAACCCAGTTAGACTTGTTTGACCATGCTCAGCCACCTGAGCCACATGGTGGTTCCTTGCCCAGCCCATGCTGCAGCAGCCATCTCCAGCTTGAAGGAGATGAAAGAAGGAGCCTCCATCATGCCCTGGGGACACACTGAGACAGCAGCTCCAAGCATCCAATGAGAAGATGGACACTTTCAATGCCATGCCAGAGCCCACTGCATCATTTTTCACAGTGCTGACTGGGCCACCACGTGTCTGCTCTCTCTTCTTGGTGTTTTTCTCATTTTGCTGTCAGTTTTTCTTCCCAGCTGTTTCATGAGACAGACTTTTTGTTTTGGTTAAAGCCCACGAAGCATCAAGCAGGGACAGGGTTAAAGAAAGTCAAAGGTGGAGGCAGGAATTGCAGTCTGCAGCCAGGATGCTTCATCTCCTCCTGAGACCCAGCCACCAGCTCCACCACTGCCAAGTGAGGGCTTTGCTCTGGCTCCTCACTGAGCACGTTGCACAGCAGAAGCCCTGAGGTTACATGCAGATCTGGAGTGGGGTGTTTTAGCACAAACTGGCCACCACTGGTAACTTAACAGCACAAAGGGATGCTGAGCAGGGTGGTGGAACAGGAGAAGATGGGAATGCACAGGTGAGGCTGTGCTCCTGGCCCTGCTTGGGCAGCTCAGGCAGGTTCCTTTCATCTGAGTGTGAAGATGGTGGGACAGCAGGTGAAAGCCTTTGGTTGATGTCCCTTCAGAGAAGTCATCCTGAGGTCGGTGGGACTCACTGGAGCATGCCCATGCAGGCTGCCTGCCTGAGCAGAGAGGTGAGAGGCACGACTCCAACCTCCCTCTAAGGGACCTTCTTGTCTTTTCCAAAGAAACTAATTGTAATCATAGACTCATGGAATGGTTTGGGTTGGAAGGGACCTGAAAGGTCACCTAGTTCCAACCCCCCTGCATGGGCAGGGACACCTCCCACCAGCCCAGGCTGCTCCAAGCCCCATCCAACCTGCCCTTCAACACTGCCAGGGATGGGGCAGCCACAGCTTCCCTGGGCAACCTGGGCCAGGGTCTCACCACCCTCACAGCAAAGAATTTCTTCCTCATGTCCAACCTCAATCTCCCCTCTTCCAGTTTTAATCCACTGTGCCTCGTCCTCTCACTACACACCCTGGTAAAAAGTCTCTCCCCAGCTTTCCTGGAGCCCCTTCAGGCACTGGAAGCTGCTCTAAGGTCTCCCTGGAGCCTTCTCTTCTCCAGGCTGAACACCCCAACTCTCCCAGCCTGGCTCCAGACCAGAGCTGCTCCAGCCCTCCCATCATCTCTGTGGCCTCCTCTGGACTCTCTCCAAAAGCAGCTGCCATCAGGATCAAAACCAAGACCCTGTTTTGTATTTCTGGCTGAACTGGCTCAGTAGGCAGAGTCATGGCACCACATCCAGGAAATGAAACACTTTGGGGTCTGTCCCTGCAGCCTTCACTGGATCTGTGTAGACAAGGCAGGAAGAGTCTCCTTGCCCCAAAGTGCTGAGCACCTGCTAGTGAATACAAACAATAGTTCCTTTCTCCTGGTAGGAGTAAGTCTGGGTGAATAATTGACTTTCCAGCTCAACTACCAAGTTTAAAAGTGGGGGGGGGGGGAAATCTATTTGATCCAAACTAGAGCAATTTTTTTTCAAGTTTCTTTGCCAAAAAGAAAAATGAAACAATTCCACTTCAGTGATGAAAAACAAAAAATTAAGTTTTATAACAGTTGGAGGCATTTTGAGAAAAATGCACCTGCAACTTGGGAACCAAAGTTGTAGCATCTCTTTATGCTCAACAGCCCATAACATGAAGCATCAGGATAGACCAGAGCTTTGGGTCTGTCTCAACACTCAACTTCCAGTTGGGGTTCTGGGAGGTGGAGCACTGAGCCAAAGTTCCCATGTTTCATGGGGAATCTCTTCTACTCGTGTTTAATCACTGGAACAACAAAGAGAGCAGGTGTCTCCTGCACTGCTGCACCCCCCTGAGCTGCAGGCTCATCCTAAGTCCCTAATTAAGTATTTTGTCCTGAGTGGGACAATCAGGATATCCTACCAAAATCCACCTGCTGAGGAATTCAATGGGCAGGTGGGTCACCCTGGGGACTTGGAGGTCTACTTTGAATTAAGCAGAAAGTGGATTTCCATTGGAGAAAGCAATTTAACCTGCTAATTGAAGGAGAGAAGGTGGTTTATCTCCTGGAAACTATTTGTTGATTTGTTCACTTTTAACAAACTGGGCATTTGACAAAATGGTTGTTGTGGTTCCTTGTCTCTCTCTCCTGCCTGGCTCACCATTAATGTCCTGGTTTGGGCCCAACATACAACAAAGGAACAGCCCCGGGGCTGCTCACTCAACCTCCCCCCCAACACCCCCTGGGATGGGGAGGACAAACCCAACTAGGAGCTCATGGGTCGAGACCAAGGACAAGGAGGGATCTTCACTGATTAAGGTCCTGGGCAAAACAGACTCAACTTGGGGAAAAATAACAATTTAATTTCACACTGATCAAACACCCACAGGACACAGACACCCCCAGGGCAGGGCTCACACACTCCTCCCTTCTTACCACCCAAATCCCTTTGTTCCCCATTTCTCCCCCTGCTTCCCCCCAGGCACAGGGGGATGGGGTTTGGAGTCAGGTCACAGGCTGGTGGGTCCTGCTGCTCCTTCCTCCTCAGCAAGAAGGATTCCTCACAGTCCTGCCCTGCTCCCCACGGGTCCCTCCCATGGCAGAGTCCTCCACCAACCTCTGCTCCATCAGCCCTTCCCACCAGCCCCGGAGCTGCTCCAGCGCTGCCCGCAGAGTCACGGGGGCTTCGGGAACAGGCACCTCCCCTGCCCGGGGGCTTCCACAGCTGCACCAGCCCAGGCCATGGGCAGCAAATCCGAGTTCACTGGCCACAAAACCCAAGCCCACTGGCCAAGTTCTCCCCTCCTGGCACCCCCGGGGAATGTCCCACCAGGTTCCTCCAGGAGTGCAGGGGCACAGCTGCCATCTCGCCATGGGCTGCAGGGAAACTGCTGCTTGGGCACCTTCTGCCCCTCCTTCCTCACCAACCACCAGCACCCTCTGCCTCTCCAGCTCAGCTCTTCTTTCTCTGTAACTGCTGCTCTGCTCAGCTCTTCTCTCAGTCCTTTCCTATGTTCATGGCAGAGGTTCATCTCTTGTCCCTCTAATGGCTCCTTGGCTGGTTTGGAGCAGGGGCAGCTTCTCAGCTTCTCACCGGAGCCCCCCCTGGGGCCCTTCCCCTGCTACCAAAAAATCCACCAAACCAGAACAATGGTTACTATGAAATGAAGATTAAAGCAAAACATTTTAGATCTGTTCATCGAAGTCCACTTACCTGCATTGTCACTAAACCTCCTGAAGACAATCTGTCAGGTGGCTTTGCAATTTCCATGTAGAAACTTGTCCATAGCCCAAAATTTTTACTGTTAAGTTTTAATTTAACCCTGGTAGCAGCAGGTACCACTAATGGTGCTGTCAGGACAGGCAGAGTGGTTTCACTGGTCTACCTCCTGCCAGAAAACAGGACTCCAGGATATCTCATTTCATCACAAGGTAGAAGAGTTGCACTATCTGTAAAGAACATCCAGCTTGAACATCTGCAATAGAAGGGATGTGGGAGCAGCAAGGAAAGCCATGAGAGAACAGAAACAGAAGAGCAAGTGCTGGCACTGACCAGCCTTTTACCTTAAATCAGAAACACTCATTTCAAAGAGTCTGAATTCACAAATGGTGCATCCAGGGCTTCTGGAAGGTGTGAGACCTCCAGCTTCTGTACTCCATAATTGGTCTGGATATGTGGAATGGGTTCAAATGGGATTTCTGCATCTGAACAGTCCAGTTAGTGCTGGTTCACTAACTGGGCTGCTCTCAGCCTGGGGAAACTTGGTTTGTATGCAGCTGCTGTGTGGAGCAGAGAGTGTCTCCCAGGAAAACCAGCTAGACAGCCTTAGGCTGGCAGAAGTTTCAAGATTGGCAGTTTGGAGAGCTTGTCTGTAGAGGAAGAGAGATCAAGCCCCATGGTAGAGGAAAAACCACCTGGCCAGATAAATTGTCAGGACCAGGTGTGTGAAGTGGGGGTTTCCTGCAGTCCAGCCTGCAGGAGAGCAGAGCAAGGCAGAGGAGAGTGGGGAGAGCTGCTCCTGGGAGGAACACTTGAGGTGCATCACCGAGGCCACCTCTTGCCAAAACTGTGTTCTCTGTGTCCCACAGGTGAGCAACCAGGCAGCTGCTCCTTGAAAAGTGAGAGCAGGGGCTGGAGCAGGGGCTGGGGCAGGGACTGTTCCTGCTCCCTCACTTTGCATCTGTTTTTCAGAGGGGAGATGTTGTTTTCTGAGGCTGCATCTATCACCTTTCATCAGCACAAAGTGTGTTTCAATAAAGAAATGAAATACTCAAGCTGGGGATAATTGCAGGTTGTAGATGGTGATAATAGCTGGGATTTGGATTGTGGAAGCAGTAAACCCAGGCTCAATCACTGGCTGCTTTATTTGGGAAAGAGCCCAAGCTGCAAACACTGAAAATGAAATTTGTGAAAAATAACTGTTTCAAGAAGATTAATTAGCATATGTCTGTTACTGTGGCTGCAGGGGACTGAGTGCTTCCCATTTTCTGCAGGCTAAGCCAAGATGTTTGGTTGAAGATAGCCCATGCAGTGCCTGCCATGCTGCTTTGATAATTAGCCTCAACTTTCTCAAGAACCCTTTTCAATTTACTACTACAAGACACATGCAGCCAAGGTTATGCCTGCAGTTTTGGGCAGCACAACATAAAAAGGACATCAAGTTATTGGAGAGTGTCCAAAGGAGAGCCCTGAGGATGGGGAAGGGTCTGGATGGGATGACTTATGAGGAGCAGCTGAGGTCACTGGGATTGTTCAGCTTGGAGAAGAGGAGGCTGAGGGGTGAGCTCATTGCAGCCTGTGGTTCCTCACCAGGGGAAGAGATGGGGCAGGTCCTGATCTCTTCACTCCTGTGACCAGGGACAGAACTGGGGGAAATGGCAGGAAACTGAATCAGGGCAGGCTTAGGTTGGGTATCAGGAAAAGGATTTTCACCCAGAGGGTGGCTGAGCACTGGAACAGGCTCCCCAGGGCAGTGGTCACAGCACCAAGCCTGCCTGAGTTCCAGAAGCTTTTGGATGATGCTCTCAGGCCCATGGTGGGATTCTTGAGGTGCCCTACACAGGGACAGGAGTTGGACTCGATGATCCTGATGGGTCCCTTCCAACTCAGCACATGATCTGATTCAAGATAGGCAGACTGGGAGGGGGGGCAGCTCCTCACTGGCTGCTGTGGGCAGCCAGCAAAGGTGAGATGAATCCTCTGCAGGGCTGTGAATCTTTCATTATCAATGATTGGTTTCAGAGCTCGGACACTGAATTTTTAGGCAGCTAAAGGTGGGTGGGATATACTTTCCTGTCGATTGATTGACAAGAGGTGCCATAAAATAAAAACCATTCCCACTGAGGTTGTCGTGCTGGTGCCTGTGGGCTGCAAACCACTCCTCATTGTGCCTGCTGCTGATGGCTGGGCTCATTTCGTGCTGCTCCAGTTTCTGACATGTGCTCAGCAGGTCATAGGATGAGAGGGAGAGAAGGAAAATCCCATCTCAGTGCTTTGATTCTCTCCTCCCTTTCTCTTTTTCTTTGGCAGTCTGGAGCTCCCTGTCAGCTTCTCTGCCCCAGCGTCCTGCTCAGCTGGTTTTAAGCACCTCAAGTAAAACAAGACCAAAAAAAAAAAAGGTTGCAATTAATAAGCAACCTCCTCCAAAGTAATAAAAGAGATTCGGAGTGAATAAGACTACATTTTATTGTTGGGCAAATTCAGTTAGTGTTCTGGACATAAAGAAATGGAGGAAATTGAAAATGCAGGAGTGCTCCATCCAGACACTTTCAGAAGAAAAGTGCTGTGCCTCAGAAATGCAAGAAGAGTTAAATTTTTTCATGAAGTGAAATTACATTTTCTCAGTGTAAAAGTGGACAGCATCAAAAGAGCAAGACTTACATAAATCAGCCAAATAGCCCCAAACTAAACAAGGGGGTTTTTATCTGCCTCTCAGTGGAAATGCTTCAGCCTGGCCCAGTGCAGCATCATGAAATCCCAGCCCCTCCAGCTGGTCAGTGACCTTCACTGGAGGCCCAGCTGAAATGCCTGTATGCAAATGAGGAGTAAAAAGGAGGAGTTAGAGATGTAGGCATCACTGATGAGGTGGGCATCACTGATGAGGTTGGCATCACTGAGACCTTGTGGGATGGCTCCTGCCGATATTGGGGGGCTACTCTGGCACCCTCCAGCCTCATTGCAAAGGCCACAGCAGGTGAAAGAAGGGACTGGGAGAGTGAAGCACCCCCCACTGTAGGAGAAGAGCAGGTTCATGGCCATCTGAAGAACCTGAGGTTGCACAAGTCTGTGGGACCTGATGGGGTCCATCCAAGGGTCCTTGCACCACCAAGTGCAGGGTCCTGCCCCTGGGTCAGCACAACCCCAGGGACACATCCAGGCTGGGGGAGAATGGGTGGAGAGCAGCCCTGAGGAGAAGGACTTGGGGGTAAGGGGCAAGGCAACAGGACAAGGGGTAATGGTTTTAAACCGAGGAGGGTAGATTTAGGTTGGACATCAGGAAGAAATTCTTCACCACAAGGGCAGGAAGGTGCTGGAACAGGTTGTCCAGGGAGGCTGTTGATGCCCCTCCCTGGAGGTGTTCAAGGCCAGGTTGGATGAGGCTTGTGCAGCCTGGTCTGGTGGGAGGTGTCTCTGCTCATGGCAGGGAGGTTGGAACCTGATGAGCTTTCAGGTCCCTTCCAACCTTCACCATTCTGTGGTTCAATGTTGAGGGGTTTTGTTGTGTTCTGTTGTGTTGTTTTTTTTCAAATCCTGTTCTTTCAACAAGAACAACAAGAATTCTTCCCAAAACAAACTATGGGATTTTTAAGCTTGGTCACTGGTTTGAAAACACTATTTTCCCAGATCATATCTGAAGAACTGAAGTTTCAATCATCTCCTTCCCAGATCTTCTTCCCATGTAAAATTGATCTCCAGGGACAGTTCCCCTGACAATCAGCTTAACCATCCTTGCTCTCATTTCCATCCCATTACTCCTAGAAAATTCTTTTGTTAGGGTTATTTTGATGAGCAATGGGTGTTCACGAGACCCTTCTCACTCTCATCTGTGTATTCTGGGATCGTGGTTGGGAAACCTCTTACTGCTGATGGATTTGTGGTTGTTTCACCTTTCACTCTGTCTTCAGCAAAACACCTCAGGTGTGGCCATTTTTTGTGGCCATTCAACTGCACCCTCATGAAATGGAAGCTGCTCAATCAGTGGCCCATGTAGCTCCCTCTGGAGGTGGGAGAGCTGTCCAGGAGCAAAAAGAAGAAAAAAAAAAAAAGGAGAAATTTTAACTAACATGATTTCCTACAGAATCCTGGGTAAGGCCTTTGACACCTTCTCCCACAGCATCTGCTGTAGAAGCTGGTGAGTCATGGCATGGAGAAGTGTTTTCTTCACTGGGTACAAAACTGGCTGGGTGGCTGGGCCCAGAGAGTTGTGGTAAATGGGGTCAAATCCAGTTGGGGCCAGTGACCAGTGGTGTCCCCCAGGGCTCAGTGTTGGGGCCAGTCTTGTTCAACATCTTTATCAATGATCTGGAGGAGGGGATTGAGTGCAGCCTCAGTCAGTTTGCAGAGGACACCAAATTGGGCAGGAGTGTTGATCTGCTTGAGGGTAGGAAGGGTCTGCAGAGGGACCTGGACAGGCTGGATCATTGGCTGAGGCCAATTGGATGAGGGTCAACAAGGCCAATTTCTGGGTCCTGCACTTGGGTCACAACAACCCCAGGCTGCTCTACGGGCTGGGGATGAGTGGTTGGAAAGCTGCCTGGCAGAAAAGGACCTGGGGGTGCTGGTTGACAGCTGGATGAACACAAGCCAGCAGTGTGGCCACAAGAAGGTGAAGAAGGCCACCAGCATCCTGGCCTGCAGCAGGAACAACGTGGCCAGCAGGAGCAGGGAGGTGATGGTGCCCCTGGGCTGGGCACTGGTGAGGCTGCACCTCCAGCACTGGGGGCAGTTCTGGGCCCCTCACTACAAGAAGGACTTTGAGGGGCTGGAGCGTGTCCAGGGGAGCTACCAAGATGGTGAAAGGTCTGGAGAACAAGTCCTGTGAGGAGCAGCTGAGGGAGCTGGGGATGTTCAGCCTGAAGAAGAGGAAGCTGAGGGGAGACCTCATGGCCCTCTACAACTGCCTGAAAGGAGGTTGTAGGGAGGTGGGAGTTGGGCTCTTCTCCCAGGTGAATAATGACTGGACCAGAGGAAATGGCCTGAAGCTGCACCAGGGGAGGTTCAGATTGGATATTAGGAAGAATTTCTGTGCTGAAAGAGTGATCAGGCCCTGGAACAGCTGCCCAGGGAGGTGGTGGAGTCACCATCCTTGGAGGTATTCAAGAAACAAGTACATGTGGCTCTTCAGGGCAAGCTTTAGTGGCCAAGGTTGTAGGATTTTTTGGTGGGTGTTTTTTGGTGGAGTTTGTGTGGTTGTTTGTATTTGTTCGGGTTTTTTAGTGTTGATGGTTGGACTCAGTGATCTCAGAGGTCCTTTCCAACCATGACAATCCTGTGATTCTGTCAGAGCAGACCCAGCTGCAGCTTCACTCTCTGGACACAAAAAGGCATGCTGGAAAACTAGATGCAGCATCAGAACATGGTGCTATGGCCTAAGAGCTGATGACTTCTTGGAGGATGCTTCTGCTCCCCCAGGAGGTGACCTCTCATGTCTCTAGAGCAGCAGGCACACACTGTGAGGAGGTGTCCAGAGCATGGGCTTGCAGAGAAATTCCAGAGACCTTGTGCTTCCCCACTGCAGGATTTTTAGCTGCAGGAGCATTCAGGAAACTCCTGCCCCTCACATGCTCTGCACAAGTGTCAACAGAGGATGTTCCTGCTCTCAGGCATTCATTCATTCATGGCAGCAGTGAACTGTCCCCTCCCACCTCTTTCTGACACAGAAGATCATCATCTTTCCCACCACGTGTGCCCATCACCTTGGCTGTGTAACATCAGCCACAGGCACCAATTTTACTTCAGATAAAAGCTGAAAATTATCTTCTTTTGGTTCTTACAAATCCCTTTTCACAGCTGTTTATGGGTCCCATCACCAGCTTCTCTCCTGTATCTGGACCAGCACTTGCATCAGGTCATTTTTCCTTGTTCCTTGAAAGACAGAGAGTGGGAAGGTCCCCAGGGGCTGAGGTTCTGGCCCTGGCTCTTCAAGAATGCTGTGGACTGGGTGACATAATGATGCCAAAGCCTGCCAAGTAAAGACACCCAGCACTGGAAGACTTTTGATCCAAGGAAGGCAACTGGGTGACATCCTGAGACAGAAATCACAGGGCTCAGCAAGAAAGGAGGAGTAAAGGCTGAGGTCTTTAAGGTAGTTGTGGTGCACCTGAGGAACTCCAGCATGGTGTGTAATCCTTGACTTTCCATCAAGTCTGCACAAGGGAACATCTGCCCGTGTGTCTTTAGCACTTGGGAAGTGATATAATGAGCTAATAAATACTTGTCTTTGCATGTTGGTAGGACACGAAGTCCATGGCTTCAGCACACCAGCAGGTTGCAAAGGTCTTTGGGCCCTCCAACCCACACAGCTCTGTGCTTGGACCTGTTACCCTCCTCTTAAACACTGACCATGTTCAGCACATTGGCCAAGAGGCTTCCAGCACCTTCTGACACCAGGAAGCCCGTGTGCTCTCCACAAGCCCTGTCCAGCTGAGATCATAGCTCCCCAGAGGAGACAGGAAGATGTACGATCTGGTGGGTCTGACTGACGTTGGTTCCTTTGCCCCTTCCTTGGGTTTTATTGCAGGTGTACTCAGAGAACACTGCAGGGAGCAGCAAAATGCAATTTGTGACTGAGTCAAGGGACGAGACGAGCGCTTTGGCAGCCACCAGGAAGCTGCTGTTGTCAAAGCAGAACAGGCTATTCCTGTTCTCACCTCACTAATTCCACAAAACCAGCCTGGAGCACCTCGCAGGGTGTCCTCTGGCTCTAAGCCACCCCATTCTCAGCCCAGACTAAGTACCCTTCACTCAACAACACAGGTGCTCAGCAGGAGAAGAGCTGTCAGGCAGAAGTGGATGCTCAGCCCCAGACTGTGCTGCTCTAGCACAGGGTGCAGGGCTGGGAGATGCAGAATTTAGCTACATAATCACAGGATTTCCATTCACATTCATTTTCTGGGCATGGACTCCCAATCTGGACAGAATTTTATTGGTAAATCTGACAAGGGGACTTAAAAGAGGAGCTAGTTAGACTTAGAAGCCCTTGTCTTAAACCGTTGTATTCTTCAACATCCTTTTCCCAACCCTGGAAGTGCTCCTCCAGCTTCCAGCATTCAGTCCCACCAGTTTGGCTTCCAGGTTGGGCAGTTAGGACCCCAGTTGACTGGGGCACCTCACAGATGAGAATTACATCTCTAGACCTTGGTCACGTGGTAACCCCAGATCTAGCTGTTCCTTCTCGTGTCTCCCAGTCCACCCACCAGATCAGGCTCTTCACAAAACGCAGCTGCCACGTTTTCTCTTCAAACACAGCTGAAGAGGGGGGCCTTCCTGAGGGCCAGCCAGGGTTGCATGCCTGCCTTCAAAAAACCTGACAGCCTGGGGCCAAGGAGCTGCAAGGAAGGAGCCCCAGTCAGGAAGATCTCCCATCAGACCTCTACGGGTGTTCTGACCACAAAGTCATTGAGCAGCCCTATAATTTACAAGGCTGAGAGTGCAGAGCTGTTCTCCTTTTCTTCAGACCTGGAGGAGCACAGCTGGCAGGAGGACAGGTGCCCCTGGGGGAAAGCATTTTTCTGTGTCTGTTGGAGAGGACAGGAGGGGTCATGCAGAGTGGCCCACATCTCCTCTGTACATCAGCTAGGAGGTACCTTGCATTGGAGAGAGCTTGACATTTCTATTCCCTCTGGAAGTATTTGGGGTTTGGTGGGCTCAGCACCAGGGGTAGCTGGACCTCTGCTGGAGCAAGCCTGGGGAAAGGCAGCCAGGAAAAACTAGGCAAGAAAATTACATCCAGGAGCAAGTCTTCCTCACTGATAAAGATATTGGTATGGTCTTACCTGCCAGGAATGCCAATCTGGAGGATGAAACACTAGAGGGTTAAGTTGGGCAGTAAGAGGCCACACCTGGAGTATTGTATCCAGTTTGGGGCTCCTCAGTTCAAGAGAGATCTCGAGGTGCTGGAGCGAGGACAGAGGAGGCAACGGAGCTGGGGAAGGGCCTGGAGAATCCATCTGATGAAGAAGGCTTGAGGGAGCTGGGAATGGTTAGTGTGAGGAAGAGGAGGCTGAGGGGAGACCTCATCAGTCTCTACAACCACCTGAAAGGTCATTGTGGAGAGGCTGGTGCTGGTCTCTTCTCACAGGTAATTAGTGACAGAACAAGAGGGAAGGGCTTCAAGCTGCACCAGGGCAGGTTCAGACTGGACATCAGGAAAAACAATTTCACAGCAAGAGTGGTCAGACACTGGAACAGGCTGCCCAGGGAGGTGGTGGAGTCACCATCCCTGGATGTGTTGAAGGGTGGTTTGGATGTGGTGTTGGTGGAGATGGTTTAGGGGAGAACTTTGTAGAGCAGGGATGGTGGTTGGACTGGGTGATCCCGAGGGGCTTTTCCAACCTGAATAGTTCTGTGATTTCATGATTCCAAGAGGTCCTGTTCCTGTTGTTGGGAGCTGGCTGCTCTGTCAACACCACCAAAAATGAGAACCACAGAGAGCAGGTGCCACAGCAAGCTAAGAGCAGGCAGGCAGGACTGCATTGTTTAGTGCTTTTTGCTTCCTTTAAACTCCTCAGATTTTCTGGCTGGATTAATGATTCAAATGAGTGTTTGTGCTACTAGGTTGATTTAGTTGCTGGAGTTTCTAGGTAGGAAAGCTCAGTCTTTTCATTATCCTGCAGCCCCTGATGAAATATCAATGGCCAAACAACCTTATTCTGTTCAGAGAAAACACTGGGACTTGGTGACTCATTTTGCCTTCAAATCTGAATGACCCCTGGGGAGGGATGCAGCCTTGGGCTGCCAGAGAGGGCTGCCCTGGAGAGGCAGGATGGTTCTTCCCCAGTACTTTGGTTCTTCCCCACTGGCCCACTCCTGCAGCAGAAGCACAACCACACTCCTGCAGCCACCTCAGGTCCAAGAACCTCCTCTTCCTCTGCACTGACTGCTGTGACATTGCCCCTCCAGCACAGCCAAACATGCACCAGCATGTATGATTGTTCCAGCTCTGCTCTGTACGGTGCTCTCCTCCACCATCTGCACTGGGAAGGTCTCTGCTGTTGTTACACACAGTTTGAGAGGAGGGAGGTCCTGGCAGTGCTCCAGAGGAAGCTCCATTGGTAGCTCTGGAGAAAAAATTCTCCTGAGGTTTACCTGCAGCCTGAAATTTCAATTCCTACAGCCACAAGTGCAACCTCAGCCCATTCCAGTAGTAAACTGAGGTTTTTCCTGCCCACTCTCATGTTCGAGCTCTCAGACAGGGGATACTCTTCACAGATGTTGACAAAGCAATTCTCACCTGCAGAAGAAAGTGCATGAGATGCTGTGGCACCAGTTTGTGACCTGCCAGCTCTTATCTGTGCACCCAGGAGGTGAGAGGGAGCCACTGCTCTCCTCCATACTGCAAAGCCCAACAAGAAATGGGGGGTTCACCTGACCTAGTGTATTTGCAAGGTCCACAGTACAGCAGGAGGAGGACACAGTGTGTAAACCCCATGCAGATACCAAATTTACTCTTGATACTAGGACCTGGTGCTCATGCAGAACATCATTGCCATTGGTGCACTGTGCTGGATGTGCACAGACACACCCAGAGCATCAAACACAGAGGAAGCATGTGAAGCTGGCACACAGACAAACACAAAAAGCAGCAGCAGAAGTTACACATCTTCCTTTAAAGCTGCCTTTATTCTTCTCCTTCCCCTGAAGAACGGAGTGGAAGAAGCAGGATGATGAAAGACAGAACAAGAATTAATCAACAAAGCAACTCTGGCAAGAAACCAAGTCACCTTTGGAGCTTCTTGTGTTGAAGGGGAAGCCATTGATGATCTTCACAATGGACTGGCCCAAACATTGAAACTGTTCTGCAGGGAACAGCTCTTCACAGGCTAATTGGGCTTGTTCAGCCTCGAATGCCAAGGATACACCAGGGGCTAGTTTCAATTACTGGGTTTAGAAGAAGTATGTACAAATCCAAAACCATAAATCTGAGGCTTTGTAGCCTTAGCTAAAGAGCAGAAATGGAGTTAAGACTCACTTCAGCCAGGACTTTACCTTCATCCTTGAGATTAACTGATTGGTTGAGTTACATGTAGATCATTAAAAAGCATATATTAAAAGAAAACCCCCAACCTCTGAGGAGATCAGCCCTGAATGCTCTAACATTAGCAAAAAGCAACCACCAGAACTCAGCAATAAAAATAAGAAACAAACCTGCAGCAGCATGGCAACCAAAGAGGTAGAACTCATTCTAGTACAGCTTAGACCCCTGCCTCTTTCTCTGATGACTGTGAGAAGATCACACACACAGAAGACATCACCTCCCCAAACACATTCCTCCTGTTCCCACCTCACCTGCCCTAAAAGCTGCAAACTTGCTGTCTGAGAGCAAGATGGGCCCACAGAACCTGCTCAACCTCCAGCCAAAGTGTTTGGCATCTTCCTTACAGGTGCAAAAGCCAAGGCATTAGCACTGAGGAAGATGTGCTTGTAGAATAGCTTAGGGGAATGGATTTGCCCCTCAGCTGGGAGCAAGAGAAGGGACCCTAGCCCCTCAGAGAGGTGATGATCCATCTCTTTGTGCTTGGTTTCCCTCGTCCTGCAGTTTTCTCCTTTGGAGGCAGCCCAGGTCCAGCTGCTTGGTTTGCGTTTTCCTCCAGGCTCCCCACAAGCTCTAAGTGAGCTTGGAAAGCCAAGGCATTTTCTTGCACATGCAAGATGCTGTTGGCATCCAAATCAGAGCTGCACAAGGCGGCCTGGTTGCTCAGGGTGCCACATCCAATGCCCTTGTAAATTGACCCAAGCATGCTCATGGAGCTGATTCACAGTGAGCTGGGTATGGACAATAAAACACAATTTGTCACCTAATTACTGCAGACCATAGTGGCTTGTATACTTTAAAAGGCTCATTAATTTAAACTAGCCTTTTATTTAGCTGTTACTGTTATGCAGCCTCTCTCATCTCTCAGTCAGGCCTCTGTGTCACCTGAAGCTGCACATCCAGCTCATGAGTGCCAGGCAGCAGCACCCTTTCCAGCTCCAGACCAGTGACCAAGGCAGCAACTGGAGAACATCAGTTGCAAAGGTCACTCCATCATTTCAGCTCCTGCAACCATGCTTTGGGAGTGGTAAACCTGGTTTGCAAATGCAACTGCTCTGGTAACACCCTCTCTTCGTTGTGCAAAGATGATCAAAATTGTAAGAACCTGAAACACAACAATCGTTTGATGTAGTCCTCTTGATTTTTCAACTCATCTGTAGGAGGGATTGTTTGGGCACAGAGCAGTGGAGAAATGAGCATTGTTAATTTGATGCAAGCCAGGGTAGCTAGATGTGTTCAAGAAATGCAACACAATTAATTAGCCCCTAAAAAAAAAGCATTTGAAGTGTTTATTGCAGGATCAAGCTCCTGGTTTTATAAGCAGATGGGGAAATAAAGTGCTGGGAATGACATGGAGAAAACAGCTGCACTGGGACCAGAAGCCTAATTCATAATTCAACAGCCTAATCAGTGAACATCTTGTGCAGTTCCTCAGCTGTAATGGAAGAACGTGAGGAGGCAAACGATTAGGCTGCTTTATTTCTTAAAGAGGCTGCTACCAATTAGCTTTCTTTCTCTATTGCCCATGTACAAACCTAATGATGTGGCCTGTGTTATTAAAGAGACAGAGAAAAGTAGGTCAGCCTAAAATAATTGTCTTAATGATAAACACTCTGAGGCACAATTTCAATACAGTTTGTTGAGAATTAATTAAAAGAGTAAAGACCTGTTCACACTTGCTTTACTGATCTTTCCCACTCTCCTGCAGGAAGAGAAAGGGCTGATGTTGCTGCTGCTTTTTGCTCTGAAATTGTCTTTCAGTGATGACTGTGGAGTCAGCCATGGCTGGTGGTTCATCTCCAAGCAGACCCAACCACTCTGGGTGTAACCTTCTCCTGCCTTAGCTTTGCAGTCTGGATGTCCAGTGCCCATCACAGGCAGCCAGGAAGCTTCACTTCTTATCACAGAACCACTCAGGTTGGAAAAGCCCCTTGGGATCACCAGTCCAACCATCATCCCTACTCTGCAAAGTTCTCCCCTAAACCATCTCCACCAACACCACATCCAAACGACCCTTCAACACATCCAGGGATGGTGACTCCACCACCTCCCTGGGCAGCCTGTTCCAGGGTCTGACCACTCTTGCTGTGAAATTGTTTTTCCTAATGTCCAGTCTGACCCTGCCCTGGTGCAGCTTGAAGCCCTTCCCTCTTGTTCTATCTTGTTCTTCATTGAAGGGGACAGTTTGAGGGCCTTGCCTCTCCACAGGGACAGGAGGGGAACCAGCTGAGACCAGCCCAGATGACAACAGCAATTAGACCTTTACAGTTAGATGAACAGATGCTGTGGGGAGCTGACTGCTTTCAAGGAAAAGGGAACCCTGACTCAGACCTGTCCCCAAATCCAATAGGAAAGCTTGTTCTGAGGAAAGCACTGCATGAAGGTCAGTGCCTACATTGCTTGGGGAAGGAGGGAGAGAAATGGGGAACAAAGGGATTTGGGTGGGAAGAAGGGAGGGGTGGGGTGAGGTGTGTGAGCCCTGCTCTGGGGGTGTCTGTGTCCTGTGGGTGTTTGATTAGTGTGAAATTAAATTGTTATTTTTCCCCAAGTTGAGACTGTTTTGCCCAGGACCTTAATCAGTGAAGATCCCTCCTTGTCCTTGGTCTCGACCCAGGAGCTCCTAGTTGGGTTTGTCCTCCCCATCCCAGGGTGTGTTGGGGGGGGAGGTTGAGTGAGCAGCCCCGGGGCTGTTCCTTTGTTGTGCGTTGGGCCCAAACCAGGGCATCAACACTCTATACCCCTCTGCTGTTCACCCCATGGCTTTGTGCAGGTCACCATGCAAATTGTGTGTGAGGGCATCAGCCCAGCAGTTCTGGATGAAATCTGCTTCTCTTGGGGTAACAGCAAGTCCTCTGAGCAGGGAGGAGTTGGCAGCTCGTGTCTTCCTGCTTGCCTGCTGGAACTTTCTGCAAAACCCAAGCAAACTGCCAAGATTCCTTTACTCTTTTAAACAACATTTTAAAAAACTTTTAAAACAACTTTGAAAAGTGGAACATTTGCCAGCAAATATTTTACTTACTCCTTGCAAAACACTAATTTGTCAGCTTTTGCCTTTTCAAATCACAAGAGCACAAAATTCACTGGGGCACCTTGTCAATTCTGCCTTTTTAGACCAAACCCCAAAACATTTTCAAGTTCTTCCAGAACTATTTGACAGGTGTTTTTAATTATTATTTAATTCGATGCACAGTTCCAATGGTTTTTCCAAATCTGACTGGGATAGAAATGGATGTTCAGAGCTGATTGATACCACCAGGCTGCAGCTGGCTGCTCTGACCTCTGCCTAGAGCCTCAGCCACGGATCAGAGTCACTGCCTGAGGAACAACTGGCTGGGTCCTCCCTGCCAGGCTCTGTGACAGCACCAGACCTGCTGCTCGGATCTCTCAGCCTCAGAGCAGGATCCCTTGCCAGCTTGTCCCTCAAGACCAGCCCTTGTGACCTACCTGAGCTCCTCACGAAGCTGCAGTTTGTCAGCTCCTGCATCTCCAGAGCAGTTTGGGGCTCTGAATGTGTGGCCTTGTTGGGAGCTGCAAAGCTCCTGCAGTGCAGACTTGCACACAAAACATATGCCTTCCTCTGTGGAGGCAAAACCAGCCCTTCCAAAGGCACTGCTTACTGAAAAGCCCTCATAGAGCCCAAGGCCCTGATTAAAAGGAAAGAAAGTAATTTTCCATGTCTCCATTCAAGAACTGTATTACTGAGCTTTTCAATAATTACTGAGCTAATCTGACATTCATGATCCTCTCTAACAGATGGACTTGATTTCAGTCATTCATTCCATGCCATATAGAATCTGATTAATAAGATGTTACTTAGAGGAACATAGTTTCTCTTCTTCCCCAAGGACATTATAATTTTAGAAATAATTTAAATATTACAAAGCATAACAGGTAATTGGCAGGAGCCCTTGGTGTGCTGCTCTGTA